>NC_140583.1:954424855-954427355 GCF_964204655.1 Triturus cristatus
AATTTGGCTAGAAATCAATTCTTATTATTAAAGGAAACTCCCAACTATGCTGTTTCTTTTTCGACTCTGAGTTTGTGCTTCTCCACACCAAGCACTCTTGAACTATACTGCCTACCAGTATGGATGACATGTGACTCCTATACTTTTAGTCCTTTGGCTTATGTAACATTTCCTATACACTGATTTACACACTTATGATTGTCTCTGTGTAATGTGTGTGTGATGCAAAGTGCTCGGACACCCTACACTGGTATGAGTGGCACTATATAACTAATTCAATGCATCTGAGAGTGTGGGGTTATGGAGACTTGGTCACTGTTAAAGGGTGCTAGTGAGAGAATCCGTGGTGGGGGTGGTCATTGGGGGGGGGGCACCAACAAACATTGTCGCACAGGGCACCACCAGCACTAAAGCCGGCCCTGGGAAGTATGCACAGATAAGCGCTGAAAATACCGCTTTAGGTGACTGCTTTTTTTTGTACCGACAGGGCCATCAAAATAATCTGCTGGTAACCCTAACCATAGGACTGGAAGTTTGCTGCAGGATCAGCACATTATTTATTTCCTTCACCCTCGATCCCCGATTAATGCCGCAATAGTTTAACTTAGATCTTAAAGTCTACGCCCCGTCAATAACATGCTGAGTTACTTCATGGGTCTGGGAATGCACCCTGCATTCAGACAACTCATTCCTCATTCTCGCCCTTTATTGTCACGCTCACCTTGCACTCACAGTGATCACAATGCACTCACACTGATCACCATGCACTTGCACCATTCACCCGCTCACCTTGCACTCACAGTGATCACTCTGCACTCAAAATGCACTTGTCCTGCTCACACTATACCTCAACCTGCAGTCACACGAGTACACTACTCATCCTGCACTCATGTGACACTTCACTCACCTGTCCCCCTCACTACTCAATATGCAACTCACTCAAACAAGCCCATCAGTAATCATACATTCATTCATCCCATTCTGAACTTGCATCCGCACCCAAAATGAGAGAGGACAGCAAGGGAGTGAGAGAATTTGATTGAAGAGGTCAGGGATGAGGAGAAATGTGAATTGCCGAAGAGAAGTGTGGACACGCAAGAAGTGAGTGTGATCCAAAGGTGAGGGCTTCTGTTAGAACAAAGGGGAGATGTGAAAGAGGAATGGGGGGACTGGAGAGGTGTAAGATACAAATAGACAAAAATTTGAATGAAGAGACGAGGTGAATGAGAAGTGCTGAGGGGCACGGGAGGTGACAGGGCCAGAGAGGCCATGAGATAAATGTGAGAGACTGTTAGAGATGAGGGCAGTGAAAGGACAGAATGGCAAGAGGTGATTAGAGGTGAAGTGAGAGGTTGAATGGGGAGAGTTCAGAAGTTGTAAAAAGGGGTGAAAGAAAATGACCTGCAAAGTGAGAGAGGGATCCGGGGTTAGGAGAGGAGAGAGGGATGGAAGGGAGGGGGTGAGAGGAAAGCTGCATGGGTAAACGGCTTAACTCTACACAAAACCGCCAGGGTTTTAATGGACCCCTGCTTCTTCCGGTCAGGGCCAGGTGAGCTTCTAATGTGGCAGCACGTATTGCTGCAGAGTGGAAGGCCCTTCACAAAGGTTGACTTGAAATCTTTCTGATGATAATTGCTGTATTTTGGTTATAAATGGGTACTGATTGGGTGAAATCTTTCCTCAGCGTTACTGTGTGTAACAAATATCAAAATAATGAAGCAATGCTATCCCAAAATACGCGGCATCACATAACCTCATTTACATTTTCATCCCACGCAATTTAGTCAACAGGTTTAGACATTTTTGTCAGGAGGGGGTCCTTCCGCCTCAAAATGTTGACAGGGGGGTCTCGGTATCCAAAAGTTTGAAGACCTCTGATCTAGAGGAAGTAAAAGTCGTAACAAGGTTTCCGTAGGTGAACCTGCGGAAGGATCATTAACGGCGGAGCGGCCCGAGCGACCGACGGCGCCAGCCCGAAGCCCTCGGCCCGCCTCCTGCGAGCACGCACCGTAGGCACAGGGCCCGGCCCTGCCCTGGCGCGCCCCGGCCGGCGGAGCGGTCCGCGGCCTGCACGGGGCGCTGGGGTTAAGGACCGGGACACTTCGGCGGGCCCCTTCCCCCCGGGGAAGGCCCCGACCGACGAGCGAGCGAGGGGCCGGGGACGGGGGGGCGGCCCCCATCCCCTGTCCCTCCCCGAGACGGAACCCAAAGCTCACCCGGCACGGAACCGAATGGCAGTGCAGCATCCCTGTGGCTGGCACCACCCCTCCCTCGGAAAAAGGCCCTGGCGCCGGCTGGGCCCTCCGGGGCGTCCCGAGACCCGGCCCGATCTGACCGAGGTCTCGGGCGTCCGAGGAGCGGCCCTTCTCGCGCGGCAGGGCGGCCTGGAAGAGAAGGGGCCGAGGGCCTGCGAGGGGACCCCGGCTCCTCTCGGTGGGAGGCGTGCGGGACGGGGAGCCGCCTGGCTCTTCCCTTCCGGCGCCTCCGACCCAGGCGAGGG
>NC_140583.1:954434855-954720682 GCF_964204655.1 Triturus cristatus
AAGACAGCCGAGGGTCTAGGTGCTGGAGACAGGGGTCCACCGGGGCCCAGGGAGGCTCTCTCCGGCCTGGCTGCTATCAGAAGCAGGGACCGGGCTGGTGTGCAGGAGTGGCTGGCTTTATCTGCTACGCTGACGGAGCGTAGTTTTCTGCCCACCCCTAGTTTAAACAGCAGAAGTGGGGCGTCATGACATGATCACAGTTCAGAATCACTGAACTCGCTGCCTGCTGACTCATTACCTGTTCAAGCGGAAGAGGAGAAGTGAGCAGCAAGCTGAGGGTGCTGCGAGGGTGCCGGAATCAGAATCAGCGCCACCAAACACAGCATCAGCATCAAAATCCCAGCTGCTTCCAGCTTCTCCTTGACCACTCGGCTGCCGTAGTTAGCCGCAGCTCCTCCGCAGACCTGTTCAATTTCAGTTTTGGGCGGGGTGGGTGGCTGGCAGCACCAGCACCCTAAGCAGCGGCGGATAACGGCTGCGGGCACCGGGCATCTCCGACCGACAGCTCCTGTAGCTCCTGCACTTCATGCCTGGGCCATTCCTCATCAGGCTTATTAACCGATGAAGCGGGCAAATGACAACAGTCTAGGAAATGTATGTATTATATAACAAATCATGTTTTTAAAAATATACATAAAAGGATTTTGTGAGATATGTTGTGTCCCCATACATTTCGTTATTACAATTTATGTATATGTCCGTATTTCTTATGAGGGGTTAGTTTAATCTCCAGTTTGCTAGTAAAGCTGAATTACTCTGTGTCGCAAAATGTTGCAGGTCTAAAAAGTGCGTCACCAACATGAAAAGATTGGAAAGCTCTGATCTATGCTTAATGGTTAAACTTCAAAGGAGCATGTGCCAGGAAATGGCGACGTGGTAAGCCATTTGGGTGAGACTATCAAGGCGAGTTTAGGAGTTTTAATGGCCCTCTTGGGAGGCTTCCAGAATGCACAGTAATGAATCAGTATAAGTAGAAAACATACCCCTGGAACACAGAGCGAAGCCTGAATCATCTTGGTTGGAACCTTAAGCTATTTACAACCGGTTAACAGCAGGGAGCGGCTGGGCTATGACTTGCTGGCCAGATCCACAATGAAGGTGGCTACATTGGTGAAAAATCAATGTATGTCATGTGGTTACTTAGGCTGTATATGACTTACACACAGCGCTCAACTAAAAGCGGCAAAGCCAAGAATAGCCTGGAACGTGACTGAAGTACCTGCTGTGGGTGCTTTGGTTGGTTGAATCAGGCGCTCCCCCCATTGATTCCCTTTGAGGTGTTGTTGCATGATACCACATTTACCCATGTCTCTACTGGGACTACGGGTTTCTCCTGTGGTTTATAATAGCATGAAATACGTGAAATTGCATCCCTCCACAACAAATGGACTATACCCTGGCTGCATTAACTACTCAGAATACAAATCACATGTAACTTTAAGTTATTTATAGGTAAAAAAGGGAATTCCAAGCCTTCTACAGCCTTACCCTAAGCTGATGGAATGCTCTGCTAGAAATGATATGAGTACCCTTACGTTACTTTTTTGGAAGGGCTGTAAAACTCAAATATTTAAGACTTTTCTGTCTTCTAATTGGAAACCCTGGGAATGTAAATCCCTTGCTAAAATATAACATGCTCCGATGCCTCTACACCAGTTTGGCTCTAGACAAATACATAAATAAATAAATTCCCTTATTTGACCATGTACAAGAATCTTATTGTGGCTTAAAATGTTGTGTTACGAGATGTGAATAGCAGGGCAATGCTGCTAGTGTGGCCATGCAGGGCTGCCAGAGTTCAGCAGTGCTTTTTTCTATATAACCAGAGTAATAGTGAGTATCCTATTGGCTGGTCTCAGTTTTCTCCTTCCTAAAGATGGTACCTGTCCATTCCCTCAGGTGGCATGTACGTAGAACACTACATCATTTATATTATTTATTACATTGAAGAGGATCTTTCTTTGAACAGCAGGTGGTGTCCCTGCTATTAATTTCCCTCTTTGGGCACCTTCAACAAGCTAACACAAGAACTATAAATGACAGTCCACTATCCAGGGCACTAGGAAAAACTAAATAAGTCTTAACCCACATTTCGAGCTTATACTGATATAGGCTACTACATAAGTAAGTCTACTTCTGCTATACTGGTTACATAACAATATTAAAGCATAATAAGAAGAGTTTGTACAATGGAATAGTACACATGAAATTTATTATATAAAAATACATACAGAAAATTCCACAGCACCATAGTCTCCAGAACAAATCCATACCCCAAGCACACTTTGGCCAGAAATTGTTTTGCTTCCACTAGAATTTTATGAACCAATCCTATTTATTGATAGGTCAGTTTGTACAATTCAGAGTGGGTTGTAATCTGACCATCCATATGAATATTATGGAGGTGGGTCACAAATTACAACCCACTCTGACTGGTGGCCCTCAAAGGGATGGTGGCTTCCTATGGACAGCAGACCACCATGTGTGTGATTGCTTTTAAATAAAGTAAACATTATTTTATAAAGGCAGAATGTTTGCCTTAAAGGAAAAGAGGGCTGAGAAAAAATAATAATAATTAATAGTGTGAGAGTTGGCAGTGGTCCCATGGACTACTATCTACTCAACAAAATTATTTTTTACAGCCGTAGGGACCCATTCCCTTTTACGAATAAGTTAGCAACCCAACACGAGTCAGTAATGTTTCAATGTTTTGTTACAGGATTTCAATTGCAAAACATTGATACATCTCTTGCCAATTCAGTATTTGGAAGGGAAGCCTACAACACACCACTTCCAATTAGTGAATTGACATCATGAGGTCACAAATCTAATTTTAGGAGTTGGTAAAAGTTTACCGACTCATAAAATATGATTGTTAAAATCGGAAAAACCTCTTTTGCGGTTGAAAACTTCAAAATAGACAGTTTGTGTACATAGAAAAGGTTTGTACATTCAGTCTTTTTATTCTTATAATATACCTGCTTGTCGTGAGTGATGATTAAATAAAGTTTTTAAAACTTCCATGATCGTGAATGATACTTTGTATGTGCCATTTTTTCTTTTAACACACCAGTTCTTTGTCCTCAAGCATCTTTCCTTTTAACAACATAGAAATCCGCATGCAATGTCTTTGAAAGCATATGTTACAAATTCATATTCAAATTTCGATTTCACAAATGCTTTTTGTTGTGCTGTACGCTGAGGTTTTGAGATCTTTTGCATGCTACTGTATGTTGCTTTTAATCCATTTCATAGCTAAACTCCAGATTAAACTAAAACATGGCTGTCTTCATCAGATCTAGGTATAGGTAATTGTTTCAGGCATTTCAGTTGATTTGCTTATTTCTTCTGCCTCTGTGTGTAGGTTCAGGGCAACATATTCAATCTGGAAACCGCCGGCAGTGACCGAAGCATCCGACAAAAACTTCAACGTCATCACGTTCCCTGTAATAGGAAAGAAGTGCAAAGTTACCCATCATGTTTACATCCTGGTGTGTTCAAATAATCTGCACTTCTGAACATCTCTTCTATCCACCAGGAAATATCCATTGTTTTAAAAAATCTGGACTCTAAAAGCTGCCTTCAGATTTATCAAGGTAATGACTCAACATTTTATTCCATCAAAAAATAATTGGAAATGTAAATGTGAAACAAATGCAACATTGACCTGCTATGGTCATTAGTTCACATAACCAGTGTGAGCAATAACGTTTGCAAGAAGAATAACGACAAATGGCAAAATAGAAAAACATACTAGTAGCAACATTTAAATTTGATTTCAATTCCTCCCAATGAATTAACTGCTTGATGATTACTACCAAACCAGGAATGAATGTCTGGGTGAGAGGGATTTTTATTGAAGCTGCTATCTCCAGAGAGGTCACAGATCTGTGCAGCATAGAGTAGTAAACACACAGTTACTATTCCCAGTAAGACTGGTAACAATCATTGGGAAAGCCAATAGGTCTGGTATTGTCTGCCAGCCTTTCAGCTCTGACATTGCTTCCATGGTTTGTCATGATTTTACAAAACCTCATAGTTGGTGGAGTTGCTGAGCACTCAGCAATGTTAAAATAAATGTCAAAAATCAAAAATATTTTGGTGGTCTCAAAAATAAGACATTACCAAAGTAGTAGCTAGCACTGAAAAGAACTAGTTTGAGAGCAGATGTGCTTCTTGTGACCAGCAGCTGAAGTTGGCTGACCCATTGTCACATGATGTTGTGGACGGGAGAAAACATTTCCAATATGGCAAAGACTCTACGTAGTACATAGTAGGTATTTTGAGCAGCCTTGAGCTACTAGACAGAATCGTCTCAGCATAACAGTTTCTTCATAACATAGAAGATTGTGTGCACCAGGTACTAACCTATGTACATGTGCTTCTTTTGCTTCAGAAGATGGGCTGTGTGTAAAGTTTTCATCACAGTATGAAGGCTAGAGGTAGTATAGTCTTTGGTACCTTCAGACCTTGGTTATTGTAGGCGAATAGTGTCTTCTTTGACAAGCGTTGCATAGAGTGTACACTGTTCTTAGTAGATACTTGTTAATACTTGTTAATGTTTTCCTCATGAGAGTTTCACTGGTTGCAAACAGTGTGAAATAGAGTAAAGTCTCTCCATAGAGTTAACACAGTTCACAGTACACACCCCTTTCTACTCATCAACTTCATTTCTCAATGTAGGTTCGGCGACTGTCAGAGGTTTGACACGATAAAGCTGTCTGTAGTAGGGCATTCATTTTAGAACAGAGTATCTGAGTATCTTGAGGAAGTTAGCTTTCTTTGAACCGTTGTGTACACATTGAACACTGTGTGCAGTGAGGATTTACCATATATCTGTGGTTGATTGATAGTGTGAACTAGGCTATCCGAGAAGTGTATGGTGTAGAGTTAATGCTGCATCAAAACACATGCTTGAAACACCTAAGGAAGTTGTATCTGTGATGGATTAATGATGCTTTATATTATTCTGAGCTGTTTTGTATTTACTTTCAGGCCTCTAATGCCATACTAGTTTATAGATTAGTGTGGTAAAAAGAAGCTTGGATGATGTCATCAGTGATGTCATCAATGATGTAATTTGAGATGTCATCATTGATGTCATAAATGATGTCATAGAACATGTCATGAGTGATGTAATATGCAAAGTCATAAACAGTGCATGGTGGGGACTGGTACATTTCTGTGTTTTCTATTTTTGTTCAAAAAGTTAATGTTGTCACTGACATATTCACCTAACTATAATGTTACTTTAAGCTTTATTTTTTTCAGTGAATTTCTAGCTTTTACTTACGTAAAGTAATATTTTATTACCATTCATAAAACAAACCCCAAACCCGTGCATTGCCTGGCCATAGGCCAGGAGTGGCGGGGGTTACCCGAGGGACTGGCCTGAGGCCAGGTCTTACAGAAAACTCTGAACACTGTGTACGCCATTTGGCAGTGCACAGCAGGGGGATGGTAATAGGTCTGCCCTGTGGTTAGCCCCCCTGGAGCAAGCCAGCCCCCCCCCCCACTGACAACCAACACCCCCCGCAGGCAGCCATCCCCATGGTGTGCATGGTCTTTCTTTGTGTGCTGCATAGGGTTGGCTTACAGCCAGGCCATGCGTCCAACTCCCTGCAGGCAGCCACCCGGTGGCAGCCAAACACACGCAGCGCACAGCTTTTAGTAGTGGAAAGTGTGGGGTTAGCCACAGGGCCTGTCTTGTAGCCAGGCCCTGCTTCCAGCTCTCAGCTGGCAGCCAACCCCACGCTGCACAGAGCATTTGGCCGTGCACCGTGGGGGGGTTGGCCTCAGGGCTAGACCTGCCGCCAGGCCCTGTGGCCAAACCCTCAGCAGGCTGCCAACCTCACACCACGCACAGCATTGGATTGGCCTTCAGGCCCTGAGGACTCCATCCTCTGGGTCCCGAAAATATATATTAAGGGAGGGAGGCATGCTGATCTCTCCCCGACCCTTAATTGGCACCATGGACCCCATTCCCGGGGTAAGTAAATAGGTTAAAAAAGGGGAGGGAAGCCAAACGGGCCCCATCACCCAACCCTTATTAGGCCCCAGGGATCCCATACCCTGAGTCTTCATAGGCTCCTGGGACCCAATCCCCCGGGGTCGTTTTCTGTTCATTCACAAAAATATAATTCACAAAACTTTTGTCGGATTGGGCAAACCATTTCTATTATGAACTACAATGGGGTGATATTTTTGTAGACTACATTTAGGACACACAATTTATGTTGGATGACTTTACAGATGATTTTACACACATTTCACCAAGCGCATCAATGAACGGCTGAGGTTACCACATCAGCAAACAAATACAGTAAGGAATCACTACAAAGGCACTGTGTAAACAGGCATGGAGACAAGTATGCCAACCCCCAGCCTCCCTTATAGTTGCATTCATGCAGCAGGGGCTGTAGCTGGTTCGTACAGGGCATGCACAGGTGTGTCATTTGGTGTAAGAGAGGAAGGCAGGATAGATGTAGACGTTAGCAGTGCTTAATTTGTGCCGGTGGTTTCCGGTGCTCAGCACCGGCACTTAATCATCAACACTGGTGCTTTTCATGAGCACCAGTTAAGGACACGTTCATTTACGGGGAGATTAAGTGATTTGCCCAGAATCACAGGATGTTGAGCCGACGCTGAGACTCAAACCTGATTTCCCAGCTCCAAAGTCGGCAGCTCTTGCCATTACAGCACATCCTCTCCCGACCTTCATGGTTAGTAGTTGGCTGTGTTTTAGGTGGCGCTAACAGGTGAAAGGGGCTATGCAAGCTGCCTTCCGATGAGAGCCCCGGTTTTTTTTTTTTTACTAATTAACCACTGGACGTTAGGTGAAGCACAGGCAGAGCTCAGGGGAGGTATACTCCATCTTTCTTTACAGGAGAAAGGCATAGCTCCTGATGTGCTGGCAGTGAGTGGCAAAGCCACTTTTCGGGTCTGGACTGCCACACCCTCTCAGCAGCTGCTTGAACTTTGACAAATGCACATGCACACACTGGGGCTGATTAGAGAGCTCATGTTTTCTTCACTGCGACCATAGAAAGTACCATTATGGAAACTGAAATAACTCCTGGACCTCACCACTTTGTGGGCTGGGGTGAGGGGGCTATGCAGTTTCCGGGTGTGTCGGGAGGGGGGAACTGAGGCTTTTTGATATCAGGAAAATGATACTCTGCACATGTTAAATTTGCTTCACCGGCCAGGATAAAACTTATTGTGGTTACCTTCTTTTTAGTTTCTGAACATTTATGCCGAACACACATAGTTTAACCATAATATTTTATTCAATTTATCACGTTTAAAAAAGGATTTTCCCCTTACATGGTATGGCACCGGATTTTATTAATCTTTAATTAACATATTTGCTATTAATATGTCAGTAACCCGTTATGTGCCCACAATATTAGCTTCATCGTATTTCATCAAGCAACTATACATGGTTATTTGTGCACCTTCCTGCACAAAAACAATCCCCTGAAGCATTTCCTCTTTCTATGTGTCTTGCAGGATGCAGGAATCAGCACACATAGAAAGAGGAAAAACTAGGAGAAATAAACATATTTCTCCTCATTACGCTTCACCTGGGGAGCAATCTAGGAATGCATCAAAATCCATGGGTTTTGCGTGGGAACACCCACTCACCACCCATGGAACGCCTCTCTGGGGCAGAGGGGCACAACACAGCGATTTGTGCTGCGTTGCGTTGGATTTATCAAGCCACTCAGGGCCATGCAAGGTGGCTTTGCTTGGCTTGAGAAATCGCATGTCATGGATTGTGTTTCTTTTGCACCCTGTTGAGTGGTGCATAAGCAATGCGACCCTTGATAAATATGGCACTTAATTTTAGTACTGTCTTTTTGCCTGCCCGTCCCGCGTACTGCCATGGACATTTAAGGTGCTGAGGACAAATGCTAATATGGAATAGTGGCACCCCCAGTTTTCATAGCAACAGATGCTAGTTGCTTGAAATTGCCTATGTATAGGGATGTAGATTTCAATGCTCTTTAGACTCTTGTCATAGTCCCATCCACCGCTGGTGAAATAATTGATTTAAATAATGTTGTTAAAACACACATTTGAAAACTGTCCACATTTTCCTAAATCTAGACAAGTAATATCTGTAAAAGGCGTGGCAAAGTTATTGCTGAAGACAATTTAAAAATGCACTAAATAACAATGTTTTGATAATATCCAGGGTCTCCAGTAAATTGTATAATTGACGTTGATGGTATTATTGAGCCCCACCTCCTAAAGCATCCTGACCACTGGGGGTGAGTACTGTATACCCACAGACCCCCTCCAATCCTGGCAACATGTCTGTAGAGTTACCTAAGCCTAATACAGAACAAAAACCAGATTCCTTGAAGTGCGTGATATATATATTTTAGGGGTCAGCTTTTGGACAGACCTTTTGTTTCCAATATTCATAAAAAGTGGACTTTGGGTTAGCCCCTTGCTCATGATTGGTTGACTTTGTTGTCCCTCTCACTTCTCTGCTCCTGGTTTGATGGCTTTCCTCCATTATTCTATTGGCTATCCCTACCATGAGGATTTCAGTCTTACATTGTTCTGAATTGATGAATTGTATCCTTCCACTGCTTAGTTAAGGGGACTCTTTTCATTTTACTTTTGGCACCCAATGCAAGTGTGTGTTTTCTTGCTTCCCACCCCCGGTGTGCCTCAATAGAAGAGGTAGGGTTTCCCCTTCATGATACCCCATATCCCTCCACCCCCTGCCAACCTTGTCCATTACTTCCCCCATCCCTTCCCATCACTTTTGGCATTTTGTTTTAATAACACCCTCCCACTCAGCTCCTACTTTGCTCCTCCATTTGCTCTTTCTGCTCAGCTACATTTAGTTCCACCGCCCACCCCCTGCTCTACGTATACTTTCCTGTCCCTTCCCATCATATCCATTTGTTTTTAATTATTTCGTTTTTGGAGGGCCAACATCTGCAATTTGCTGCTAAGTCACTTCTTCCTCCTAATGACGCTTCCGGGCACATGTAATTCTTTTGTTTTTAAATTTACTGCTCCTAAATGGGCATTTACCGTTTTGAGGCGAAAAATAAAAACAAGCATTTGCAATGCAATCGGTCTCGCCTTTGCCAACCTATATGTATTTAGCTATGCAGCACATTAGCCTGGGTGCTGAACATCTACTGTTCTTTAAAATGGAGGGAGAGTAAGCACCAAACTTTTGTGACAAGCCAGGTATGGGAAAACATGGAGAGAAATATTGCCTTTCAGACGGAAATGGTATAGTCCAAAGCTCTGTTTTTAATATAAAATCAGGGCTTTCGGTGGTCATATCACTGAAAATACAAGATTTGAAAAAAATATTTTTGTCTACGGGTGCTCGTGGAAGACAATTTCTATGGACTGGAATCTAGAGCATTGTAAAGTGATTCTGGTATTTTACTGACCTCTGCTGGTCGTTTTCTATCAAGGTAAATAGAGGCAGTTGAGCAGGAAAAAGAAGTCCTTAAGCGGAAGCAGACAAGTCCTAGGGCTGATCTCCAGAGCCCGCATAGTACATACACATATAATTATATAATAAGTATATACTAAAGTATATACAAGAGGTCTCGAATGCTCGACCTAAACACACAAAGGGGAAAGATGGAGGATGAGAAAGTACCGTCACAAAGGGAGACAGCAGGAACCAGCAAGAGGAATAAATGAGCCAAGGGTGTCAGGTACTGGATTAAAGAGGCCTGGGGTGGTTTCAATTCTAGAGAGCCCTGGTATTCGGCCCGCCGACATTTATTTAATAGGGCTTCCGAGCAGAGCTTTGGGCACCGGTACTCATTATTTGACAAATAAAGCACTGACCCATCTGAAAAATACTTTTTCTTCAACGATGCACACAGCACTCATGCCACTGTGGCGCAGTGCTTTCCTATTCACATTCAATTCGCAGGCTCCCGCACCCGCATGTGGAAGTGGTCTGGGCTCGTGCTCTGACCAACTTGCTCCTTTAATAGACTGTAATGGAAGTGAAGTTCCTTGTGCTCTGCAGGGCTCGGGGGTTTACTGCTCTGGTGTCCCGGTGGAAGAAACACCGAGCAGCTGAAGCACAAGGCAGGAAACGCGTAAATTGCCCGAGAGCATAGCTGCCAAGGTTTTAGATTGCTATGTGTGACATTTTCATAATTTCTGTGTAATTATGAGTGCCATTAGAACCACTATGAGTAACACTTTTCTTGCCAGCAAAATCAACCAATAAAAGATGAGGTAAACATAAATATCAGAAATTTGACCCATTTGAGGAAGGAGAAACTCTAAGATCTTAAGACTGCTGCAAATTCATAAGGAGGTTGAGTCATAATTACAACGAAATTATCAAAATATCATAAATAGCAATCTGAAACCTTGGCAGATATGAAAGAGGGCGAGCATCACTTCACATGACATAGCATTGAAGACCATGCCCATACTTCTGTTCTTGACACCGAGACTTGTTTACTTAAATATTTCATAAAAGTGATAGGAAGTATGTGTTTTATTTTATTGCTATTTTATTGCTTCTCTTGTACAATGCTGATCATATAATAAACTTGTGAATTTTGGTTGGCATAATGTATTGACTAATAAGACTAAAAAGGCAGAAGCAATGCCAATTAGACAAAAAGAAAAGGAGCATGGTAAAACAAGGAGAATAAAACAAATCACTTTTATCAGGTGGTGTTTGTTGTCCAAGACGAGGCCATGCAAAAAATTAATGTGATGGGAAAAGATTTTTCACTTAGAGTGGGGTGAACTAAGTCGGTAAAGCTGTCACTACAGGGGCCACCTTATTCATAAGCGAATGCTGTAAGCAGGAATGTAAGACTTGTGAAGTAACTACTAATATTAGCCTCAGATGTCACCACTAGGAAAAAAAAAAGCGAACAGCTAGAAAGCAGGTCACATGGCTCTGCTAAGAATTAACACTAAAAGGAGCAAGGACTCGCATTTATACTGCAGAACCACTAAACAGGGTGTGAGAGGCCCTAACACAGAGCCCAGCTGCCTAGGGGCCTATACCATACATTGATTAGAGTCAGCTGACTCACGGACTCCGGCTGGCGCAGTTAGCAGTGTCATGAGAGCCTGGTGCTGGGCAAGCCTCAGGAGAGGCTGGGAGATACACACAGCGGTCACAGCAAGCTGTATTATTTCAAAATGTAACACCAGTGAAGTGAGCAGTCCAGGGGTCTGGCGCACCACAGCTACACAATTCACTTACTTGAATGAGTCAATAAGCTAAGAGAACTGCATGTACTCTGTAGCAAAGAGAAACCTTTTTAGTCATTTTTAAAACATACTTACTGCATATTTGCTATGCCGTGGGTTTTAGAACATGCAAAAACAACAGTTGATAGACAGAATGCAGAACAATGTCATACATTCACCCCAGTACAGAGATCTCGGCCTAAATCCATTGTTTTTTTGCTCACCATGCGGTTCCAGTTTCAACCCAGCCATATGCAAATCAGTCTTGACCCTGTGCCTCATGGGAATAGTGCAGCCTGAAATGCCAAGCCAGGTCCTCCCTGGACTGGAAAGAAGCATCCTAGGACTGATTTCGGGTTTTCACCCCTCTTCAGCCAGATAGCTTGATTCCAGTGGCATGGAGAGCACGGGACCCACGTCTGGGCATACCCTTCCCACTCGGGGTGACGATTGGAAAAACAACAGTTGATGGACAGAATGCAGAACAATGTCATACATTCACCCCAGTACAGAGATCTAGGCCTAAATCCATTGTTTTTTTGCTCACCATGCCATTCCAGTTTGAACCCAGCCATATGCAAATCAGTCTTGACCCTGTGCCTCATGGGAACAGTTGAGCCCAAACTGCCAAGCCAGGTCCTCCCTGGACTGGAAACAAGCATCCTAGGACCGGTTTCGGGGTTTCACCCCTCTTCAGCCAGGATAGCTTGATTCCAGTGGCATGGAGAGCACGGGACCCACGTCCATTTTGTTTGAAGCTCTGCTGCCCTCTTGTGGGCTCTGTTGGCGCGGCAAATAAGGGAAAGCCGGAGAGCATACATTTCCTTTTGTCTAATTGCTGAACCGCGGATATTGTCTCATCTACAGGGTAGGTTATATAATGTCGTGACCCTAAAGCACTGCGTGAAACAGATTAGAGTAATACCAACAGGCATTGGCAATGCAATAGGACTTGCATTTACGCGAGACCTATTGCATTGCAAATAGCAATGCGTGCATGCGACGAGGCACGAGGGGGCGTCGGCGAGAAGGCATCGGGCTGCGGGAGGGGGGCACAGGAAGAAAGTAGTCTATGCTGTGAAGGGGCCAGTAGCCGTAGAAGGACACAATTGACTGACATGGCTGTTATGGGGAGGGAATAACAAGCTTAAGACCAATCGGAAGGCAGCATTTAGAACCTAAGCCAATGAAGAAGATGGACTGGAGAGTGGGCGGAGCTTCCACAAAGCTTCCACACTATAGTGTATACTGCATGCCTCACAATATTTACTTCTCTTGGTCGAAGACGTCAGAGTCAAGATTTTGCCGTCATCTCCATTAACTGAGCAACAGTTCTCTCAGTTTTTTTAGGTTTCTCTACAGACGGCACTATTGGGCAGCATTGTAGCCAACACTTTAATTTAATGTTAAGAGTGGACTTGGAGACTGTCCCTTGCTCATGATTGGGTAATTTTCTTGCCTATTTCAATTCACTGCTCCTGAATCGATGGCTTTCCCCTTTATTCTTGTATTTTTCTTAAGCCTGGAGCATTTAGGTGGCACTGTGATTTTTGGTTGGTTGATTTTATACTTCCTCTGATAATGTAAGGAAATGATCCTTCTTTCTGTTTTTAGTTCGGTAGTTAGTGTGAGGAAATATTTTTTCTTTCTGTTTTTGTGTGTGGAACTTGTGATTTCACAATGTGTGTCCTTTTCTCTCTCGCGCTCTCTGTATGCTTTCTCCATGAACTCTCTCTTGCCGTCTCTGCTTCTCTCCCCTTTACTCCACCTTTCTCCACCCCTGCAGTTCCCAGCTGCCTCACTCCACCGTCAACACGACATTGCACAACTAGAACATGAAAGTGTAAAAAATACCTTTCGAGTGTAGTGGCCTGCTGGGCACAGTCTAGTGTATTACCAACCTCTACCACGAGGGCTGGTACGTACACCCACCCCACACCCATCCGGCACAGGCGTCACCAGCCAGGTGACCCTGCAAATAAAAGAGTCAGAGTGCACATGCTCGAGGCCAGTTCCAGTTGCAAACACACTGTGTCTATGATAATTTCCTTTGCATGTGGGCCCTCGGCCCACAACACAACATTGGTGATGAGCGGGTATGACCCCGCATGCTTGCAGGCAGCCACTCTTCTGTCCATCATGGGTGGAGGGAGCAGCTAGAGCATGAGGCACCTTCACACCTGCTGCCAGCGTGACAGCAACTGTGTGTTGTGAACAGGGGAAAGGCATCGCTGCAGCACCAATCTCGAGGTGTTTCCTCTCTGCCAACTTGCACAGCAGGAAGTGAAATGCACCTACTGCACCGCAGCTATTGCTTGCCCAAAGAGAAAGACTGAGTGATGCAGCCGGAGTAAGCCTTCAACGAGGCACCGATACTCTGCCAGAGCAGGCTGCCTCCTGTCTCGACAGAAGGAGGGTAAGCCATGGTGAGAGAACACAGTGTGCCATCGAGGTATGAGGAGTGCCATTACCAGCCAGCTGAAAAGTGGGATAATCTCAGTATCTGCCCCTGCCTGAAACCATCAGTCCCAGTGAGGTGGAAAAAGAATAACCCGGCAGGCAGACACTCTGAGAAGTGAGCGGTGCACCACATAACCCCCCCTGCACCTGTTCCTGGAGCCCCTATAAGGGGTGACATGCCGGCAGCGTTAGGAAGCGGCTGCTGCACTGAGCGCCTTGTGTGCAGAGGCGCAGGCTGAGGAAGTACAGAAGAACACGTGACAAGCGTGCCACCCTGCAGACCGGCCACCCCTGAACAAGGCTGTGGACCCGGCAGATGAGCCTCTGCCTGCATGCAGGCCGACCTCCATTATTATAGATGTTGCGGCATCTCCAGGCAGTTGGCCAGCACTGGTCTCCCCACCTGATTGTGAGAGAAGCCTCCATAGGTTCATGCTGCCGGCATCAGTCACCGTTACTCTGCCCATCCTGCGTGTACTCCACCAGCCACTCCCAGAGGTGCCTGGATAGCGGCCCGCATTACGTCGTAAGGAGCCGGTTACCGCAGCCCCACCCGGCAGTAGTTCGCTGCATCACACCCAGCCCTGGGAACTATACAATGAAAAGAGAAAACACACTGCTGCGCTGATTACACTGCCTGCAGCCGCAGGATGACCACAACAAATGCCCCCAGAGCCTCTCTGTACAGTGCCTACACAAGAGGTCATGCTGTGTAATTAAAAGATGGTCTGTCCTAGAAGGTCTCAACTCATGCCTCTGCCAGGCTAACACAGAAGAGTGTGGCCTAAAAACAAAATGAAAACATACAAAGTACTTGCCATTTTGATAGTTTCTCGAAACTAGCACGAGGAGCATCATGCTATCTATTGGCCGTCTGCCATCACTAAGAGGAGGGGAAGAATACCAACCTACTGCATCACCATTGCTCCCCTGTAACAGAGGGAAAAGTAGTACAAGCACAGCCAAACAGAGGCAAGCATGTGTACAGGCATTTTCTGAAATTTTCTGGCGTGTCTGCCAAATGACATCCCTGTTAAGCAATCCCCACCTCAGGCTGCAGTGATTAGAGAATCTTCTTTATGCTTCCCAACTGAACAGACAGCCCCTGATCAGAGTTCCAACAGGCATGATTGAGAAGCTCGGTGCCATTGTATAAACCAAAACAATGAACTAAAATGAAACTCAGCTTACAAACAAGCATAGATAGACACAAGTTACACGCTTCTAGCAAGAAGACCAACCCCTGCCTGAGTGCAGTTCCCAACCAGTGCAGCATGTACACTGACTCTTGTGGCGACACCCAGTGCTGCCAGGGATCAGCAGCAACAGTGACTGGACCCCAACATCTCAGCCCCCCACAATGCTGAGGCTACTGCACACACTGGAGAAGATGACTGGCAAACTAGCACAAACCTTAGTGAGGCAAGCCCTAAAATAAGCAAACCTGAGTTTGGCACACCCCCTGGTGCTGAACGGCCGCTGCGACAAGCTGCCTTGACTGAATAGAGAAACTCGGGTCTGCCGAGAAAGCACTGTCTGCTTCCACCGCGCTTATAAAGATAGTGCCACATGCCCCCTACTGGCTGCCTGTCGTTTAGAGGGGAGAGACTGCTAAACCCCACAAAGAACCCCTGAGCACAAGGCTACCCGAGCCAAGAAAGCTGCCTTGGCAGTGAAGAGAAAAATCACCGACTTTCTCCTGAAAAGGGGGAGAAAAGTATTTATGCCCCCTGGTGGCAGTATGCCACCACTGCAAGAAAGAGCAAATACACAGGGCGCCAGCAGACGGCACTCATGAGGACTAGATACTAGCCCCACCACTGCCTGAGCAGAGACAATGCAAAGAGGGCACCGTGACAATGCATTGCTAAATGAAAGCAGCAGCACTAGCTGGCCAACCAGCACTGCATGGCCATCGTTGGCCTATCAGTGAAAATGTCAAATGAAGTGACCAACCCTGCCAAGCACGCACACACCTAGGCAGGACCCAGTGCCGCAACGGCACAGCTTCATGGAGCAAGCGTGATGCCCTTGAGCCAAGATTACCTGCTATCTGCAAAGCACCAAGGAGATCCTGGAGGAGGGACGAGTGGCCTGAATGCAGGAAGGAGATCATGTACACCCTAACTGCATTTGCACCACCCTGTAGTAGGCTAGAGACTATTCAGGGAGTTCCCCTTAACACTGCCTTAAGACTGTATCACTCATCGCCCCATTACAGGCATGAGGAGAGTCGCATGTCCCCTAGTGGCAAGCTGCCACTACTGCAAGTGAAAGGAGACCCTCACCTTCCACAGCGAATCTGATTTGCACCCGAAATACCTTGTTGAGGAAAAGAAAGGTATAGAAGAGGCTGCAGACTGGATCCATCAACACACACATACCTCCACGGCCATCCACAAAATGACTGACGCACCTGAGGAGACGCCCAGTCCTACAACCAGGACCAGACCAGCAAGTGGTCCGTGACGGAGGAGGGTGTGCAATTCAACTGACATGACAGAGCTATCAGGAGGTTGCCGTGAAAAGAACTAACAACACGCGGCCTGTTGCCACTTCACAGCATGTGCAGACAAGACATGCAACATGTGGCCTGCGCCACATCGCAGGATGTGCAGAGAAGACATGCAACACATGGTCTGTCGTTACTTTCACAGCATGTACAGAGAAGACATGTGGCTGGATGCCACATCACACTGTAAGCAAGTAGGAAGAATAGAGGCTGACACATTGCCAGATTGTGAAGAAGAAAAGGAGTGGAGAGAAAGGAGGGTGACAATCCTGTCACACAGAAGAACGGACAACCACAGGTGCACAGGAGCAATCAACAAGGGGACAAGAATGAACACTCATACCACTATCTGAGTGCACCTACTATCACAAGCCAGCCATTGGGGTGTGGCAACATCACAGGAGATAGCTCAGCGGGAGTACCAAACATAAGCTTCCTGTATGCGCAAACTGTGTACCTGCCTGATGCTTCACAGTGTGACCGTCCAGCCACCTGTCACAGGCTGCTTATGGCATACAGCATCCAAGCTTTCAAACGTACATGCCAAAAAAGAGCTGCACTAAATATACAATGAGCTATGTGGCTGCAAAGTCCCTCCAGTCACCCTTCCTTCATACAAGTCATTGCCACTTTTCATAAAAGTAGTCTAATCAATCAATCAATCAATCAATCAGGGATTTCTGAAGCACGCTACTCTCCCGTGAGGGTCTCAAGGCGCTGGGGAGAGGGGGAGGGGCATGCAGCTCCGGTTCATCCAAAGAGCCAGGTCTTGAGGCTCTTCCTGAAGGTGTGCAGACTGGGGAAATGTCTGATGTTGAGCTGGAGTTTGTTCCAGGTTTTAACCGCGTTGGAGGAGTAGGCTCTTCTGCCTACGCTGGCTCTGTGGATTCGCAGGGTCTTGGCGAGGGCGAGGTTGGCGGAGCGGATGTTTCTCTTTGTTATGTGGAAGGAGACTCTTTCGTTGAGGTATTGGGGTCTGATGTTGTGGAGGGAATTGTAGGCGTGAGTGAGTAGCTTGATGGTTACTCTCTTCTTGACAGGGAGCCAGTGGAGGTCTCATAGGTGCTGGGTGATGTGTTCATGTTATGGGATGCTGAGGACGAGTCTGGCTGTGGTGTTCTGGATGGTCTGGAGTTTTCAGAGCAGGGATTTGTTGATTCCAGCGTAGAAGGCGTTCCTGTAGTCCAGTCTTCTGGTTATGAGCACATGGGTGAAGGTCTTTCTGGATTCGAGGGGGATCCACTTGAAGGTCTTACAAAGGATGCGGTGTGTTGAAAAAGGTGGAGGAGATGGCGTTGATCTCCCGGGTCATGGTGAGGGAGGAGTTGAGTATGATGCCAAGGTTCCGAGAGTGGTTGTAGGAGTGGGGGGGTTGCTGAGGGCAGTGGGCCACCAGGTGTTGTCCCATGCTGAAGGGGTGGGTCCGAGGACGAGGACTTCTGTCTTCTCCGAGTTGATCTTCAGGCAGCTGCTGCTCATCCAGGATGCAACGTCCTTCATTCCTTCCTGGAAGCTGAGTCTGGTGGTGTCGAGTTGCTTCGTGAGGGAGAGGATGAGCTGGGTGTCATCGGCGTAGGATAGTATGCTGAGTCCATGCTGTCTGACGCTGGTGGCGAGTGGGGACATGTAGATGTTGAAGAGCGTGGGGCTGAGCGATGATCCATGGGGTACGCCGCAGTTGATCTCTGTGGGTTCGGATAGGAAAGACAGGAGTTTGATTCTTTGGGTTCGGCCGGTGAGGAAAGAGCGGATCCAGTCAAGGGCAGTTCCCTGGATGCCAGCGTCATGGAGTCTGGCGGTGAACTTGCGGTGGGAGAGGGTGTCGAAAGCTGCAGAGAGGTCCAGTAGGAGGAGGGCCGCCGTGCGGCCCTAGTCGAGGGGGGTGCGGATGTCATCCGTGGCGGTGAGGCGGGCGGTCTCAGCAACCACTCCATCATTTGCTATGTGTATCACCACCACCTCTGGAGCGTCAAGTAACAGGACTGGAGTCCTGCACCTTTGCCATACAATATAATTTTCTTTTGAGGGGCGACAGGGCAGTAAATGGGAGCCTGAAGCCGAGCAGTCAGAGACGTCCTGCAGCTGCAAAAGAAAATTATATTCTCCAGGCGGATCTATGTACTGCCAAGCTGCTCTACCCTACAATTGCTTGTTTTCAAATCATTAACCTTTGAAGCCCCTGCCTCCCACTTTGGAGCCTCTAGGAACTACACCGTAACTTTACGGGCAGTTTAACTTCATAAATACATGCTCACCACTGTCCTGAAGATGAACCCCAATAATTGGGTTCGAAACTCCGTCGACCACCCCACAACATGAATTCCTTATAACTTGTAAAGATCAATTATGGAATTCAACTACTATATTGTTGTCAATGCGATGTCTTTTTAAAACTACTATCACTATTTCACACCACGCTTTCTTATTTGTGAGCACTCTAAAATTGACTTTGTTTAAATAAATACCTGTCATCTTTTGACCTACATGACCCTTTACGTACTTTGTCTCCTGCTCCCTACGGAATTGATTTCACTTCTCTTAAAAAACAAGTGACCCTGCTTGGGTCACCTTTTCTATTGGACCCTTTTGGGCCATACTTGAACCATTGTTCTTAACTATTCATTATCACCCCAGGTTCACATATCGGGGTACCCTTGTCTCCTAAAACCTGTTCAGTACTAGTGACTTAGAATAAATGTATCTATTTCCACTTGTAGCGCTTTCTCTGCAAAACTGTTCGATTCGTTCCCAGACAATATTCAGGTTTTGCAATCGTGAGAACACAAATCTTAATTCATATAGTTTAGTTTGCTTGCATTTGCCACAGGAGGGCGATATATTCCTTCTGATCAGTAAATGTCTGCTTTCATTTCATTTAAAACCTCAGACCTGAATGGTATGACACTGGATTGAACATAATCGTATTTCATATAAATTGAGTCATGTTTAGGGGCAGATCTATCATTATTTCACACAGTGCAGCGCAGTAAGCTACCTTGCTGTGCAGCGTGAAAGGACAGGAATGTGCCATATTCAACATGATACAGTGCATTCAATTTCTTTCCTTGCGCTGGTGCACAATGTGGTGCCTAGTGCCAATGCAAACACCCTCGGTACACCTTCCTGCGCAAAAACAATCCTCTAAGGCATTTTACTCTTCCTATGTGTGCCGCACAATGCATATCACACATAGAAAGAGGGAAAAGCAAGCAGAGATAAAGATATTTCTCCTCATTACACCTCACTTGGGGAGGGGTAGCATTTTGACGCATTCCCAGGTCTGCCAGTAATGGTAAATCTGAGAATGCACCAAAATCCAGCGATTTGCGTTGTGTTACTCCAGATTTATCAAGCCATGCAGGGCCACGCAAGGTGGCCTTGGGTGGCTTGATGAAGCTGATTTAGTAGTTGCACCACCTTTGCGCCCTCTTGCATTGTGCAAGGGAGACGCAAATCAATGATAAATCTGCCCCTTAATCTCTAAAGGTAAGCAACTCCTTTCGTACATTTTTAGAGGTAGAAGGCTCTATCGTGACAGTTATCATAATGAAATATGTATTCAACTGAATTTTGGTCAGTCCTTACATTTCTGCTTGAACAGGAACTGTACCTTTCTTTTACGACTGCTTTGTCAAAGGGGCCTATGTACTAAGGGGCAGATTTATCATTGAACTGCAGATTTTGCTGTCAGCCATTACAGAACCCAGGAACTGAGTTCCCTGTCCTCAAGTTAAAAAAACAAATAAGGGGGCAGGGTAGGGATACCCTGTTCCTAGGGCCCAGTGGGGGATCCCAGAGGGAAAGAGCTCTACCCGGGTATACAATTAAAAAAAATTGGAGTCTTTTGCAGCGATCCTGACATATTTTTAAAGGTATATGGGGAGTGGGATGTGAGTAGGGCCCCCTTTCCCCAGCCCATTGTGGGTTCCCAAGACCCCACCCCCTGGGGCAGGGTAGATTATTTAAGGGGAGGGGGGCCCTTCCCCCGGGGCTCAATGTATAAATTAGGGAAAGGGGCATGCAGGCACCTCCTGAGCCATTTTTAGCCACTGGGACCCCCATCCACTGTGACCCAGTGTATATATTATGTAGAGGGGGGCCAGCGGCCCACTCCCCGAACCTAAGGAGGCCCCAAGGACCCCGTCCCCTGGGAAGTATTCAAAAATAAAGGTAAGGGAGACTGCGAGGGCCACCTCACCAAGCCCTAAAAAGGCCCTGGGGACCCCACCCCCCAGGGCCATCTCTTTAAATGAAAGGAAGGGGGACTGCACAGCCTCCTTCCCTGAGCCGTTAATGGCCCCGGGAATTCCATCCCTGGGGCTGGCTCATTTACTGTGACCCCGGGACACAGTAGTTTCCCAGCTCTCACTAGCGAGGGCAGGGAAACTTGTGTTTACTCCCATATGGCAGGAGCCTTTTCAAATATTCTGCCAAACGGGAGCAAACACTAAGTCTGCCCCCAGTTAGCGGGAGCTTTAAAAAGGCTCTCGCTGGATAGGAACCAGGCGCGCAACACCCATTGGGCTCACCGGGCTTCAGCCCCCCGTCATGTGTGTCAGCCCGGCTGAGACAGCCTCGCGGGCTGGCGTCCGTCTAATTGCAGCCGGACCCGAGTACTTCACTGGTCTTTAAAAGACCATTTACTCGTTAATGAGGCTTTTGTTGTGTTTTCACCCCTTCTTACAGCCACTCTGCCCATGGCTGGAAGACTTAGCACCCCAAAATCTTTTTCAGCCCCCCCCGAAATTTGGTTCTAGTTGCCCGCCTGATAGGAACAGACGTGTTCTATTTCCCTGCCCGCACTGCAGGAAGGGTAACAGAACACGCATTATCACACATTTGGGATTTACCTGCCCACTTGTAACTGGCGACTAAGCGCTATCATTAGAAAGCGTGATAAGGCCAGAGCCTTCTGGATGACTATGGTAGAGAGGATCAAATTGATACAGAGTAGAAAACTGATCCAAGGAGTATTTTTGGATATGAGGTTTTCCTAATTACCTTTCCAAAAATTGAATGAAATATTTTCCATGAATGTTTTTTTGTGGAAAGGAAAATTGTCATGAAGATTTGAACATGGGAGAGTACCCCAGGTCCGCTTGTACAGCAGGGGTTGAATGAGCTCAAGAAGTCAATAGCTTAAAAAAGTACGTGCAGCAAGAGGGAAATGCCATCTGAAAATGTGACTGTTAGGGACACTTTTCTAGAAATGCATTTATGGTATGTTTGTTTTCATGATGCGTTGTATACTCAGAAACCTTTCCTTCTACTAGGATGGAGACCCCTTATCTGAAACCACCCCAGAGCCCTATTTAATGCTGAAGCTTAGAAAGCATCTAACCAGATTTGGAATCACCACCTCAGAAGCACAGCAGGAATGGTTCTCCTGCCCAGCGTCTAGAAACTTTAATTAAGCACAGCACTACCATTTACAAACATAGTATATTTACCTGTACTAAGGATGTCCTCTGGGAGCTCATCACCACAGTACCTAGGGGGGAAACACAATCCATCAAACATTTCATCAAATAATGCCACTCCAGAACAATGGTAATTAAACACTCACCACATGCACTGTGTGTTTTGTTGAATTCTTGTAATTAAAAAAAAGATTCGTACTGGTCCATTAAGCAGGTCATTGATAGTATATGTACTGTTAACACAAGAAAATTATTCTATTATGATGCCTCTGGTCCATTTTGTACTTCAAACTATGTATGGCACAAGGCTCTGAGTCAGATTTACGAAGCCACGCAAAGCTGGCCTCATAAATCCAGAGTAAGGCAGCGCATCGTAAATCGCTGCATTTAATTTACTCTGCGCAATGAAGCCGTAACATTGGCGTTGCGGTGGATGTTCCTACACAAATGCCATGGTTTCTGACGCATTCCCAGATTTACCAAACCTGGTAAACTTGGAAATGTGAAAAAAGATATGCATTCTCAGGTAAGGCGTAAGAGGGAAAAATATCTTATTTCTCCTTTTTTCCTCTTTCTATATTTCTTCATTCTGTAGCACACATGGAAAGATGACAATGCCTTTATGGATAGCTTTTGTGCAGGATGGTGCCCCTTCATGCACTAAAATATTCCTGCCTATAAAACAGACACCCTTGCACCATGGTGTAAGGGTGCCTGGGTTGGCGCTAGGCTGCTGAAATGGCACCAGCGCAGGGGGAAAGGACAGGAATGCACCATATTGCGTAAATATGGCGCATTCCTGCCCTTTCCCTATGGCACAGCGTGGCGCAGCATGACGACCTGCTGCGCCATAAACTCGTAAATGTGCCCCTATGTGTTTACTCTTTATCACAACAAGTCAATAAATATTGTGTTCTCCCTCGAATAGAGTTATGGTTATTGAAGACAGAGGTATTGGCAAGAAGAAGACAGACCACCAAAAATGTCAATAGCAACAGATCCTCTAGTCATCTGAAAACCATACAAGTCATCATGCAGTAGTATATCCTCTGTATAGCCCTCTTGATGCGTTGCTCCGCAGATCTCCAAATAGGAGTTCTGAATGATTTTTGAATACCCTAATATTCTTTAGAATTCCAGATGGCCAATGTATGTTAATGAGTCAGCCATCTTAGAATGGTAAAGAATGATAAAGTATTACAAAAACATTCAAACATTGCGATGTCTGCATGAGCCGCTCTGCCAAGTACCACGCATCAGGTGTTAGACTAACGTATTTCAGTGGGGTGGTCTGCATCACTGCACTGAAATGCACTGTAATGCATTTTTAGCGCCTCCTCAGCTGTCAAACCAGAGCACTGCTGAAGTACCACTGACTGCGCAAAGGTCTTAGCTGGCAGCACATGCTGCTGCGGCAGGTTTGGGGGCTGGCTCAGGCAGTTCACGCTGGCTGGCTAAACTGTTTCAACGAATTACAGCGACAAAGTCACAGATATCATGCCGAGACTGAGTCTCATGATTTAATTTGCCTAATCAACAGCCAGGACACACACTCACTGCCAGTGTAAATGATTC
This sequence comes from Triturus cristatus, assembly GCF_964204655.1. Lineage (NCBI taxonomy): Eukaryota > Metazoa > Chordata > Amphibia > Caudata > Salamandridae > Triturus > Triturus cristatus. Next base: position 954,458,046 of record NC_140583.1, read on the forward strand.
AGAGGGACCCGCACGGCCACTGCAGGAGAGTGGTGGTTCGTGCTCAGCAGCTTGGCCTGTCGCACTGCACTGACTGCAGTCCACTGCTTGTGCAGCCATGAATACCGCTTGAGTAGGAGCCCTGGACCGCAGATGCGGCGCTGCTCAGACCAGCGGGCAGAACGGTGCCGGGGGGCGTTCTCGCAGCTGGCTGGGCCGTACCCAAACTGCACTCCCTGAGAGTGTCACTACTACTCACTACTAATCACTTAGCTTCCTAATTTTTTTGTTGTCTAGAAAGGCACGCATCATCAGTCAGCCTGTAACTTAAGTTTAGTTGAGAGGCTGCCCAGCTGTGCATTGCAGTGTCTGCAGGCAGTCTGCACACAGTAACTTAACAGCCGGGAGCCCCTAAAGTATTTGTAAAAGTTACACAGCTCAGAGCTCTGAAGTCACTGACTGTCGGCACAACAAGTTGAGTTCTGTTCAGCGTCATGGGGCTGGCTCAGGCCCACCCCACGATGGAGCCTCTCACAAGTGCCCTTCCTTTTCTGGTGCTTTGCAGCAGTTTTAAGATCTTCATAGAGTTTCTTGTTGCTCTAATGGGTGTAATTTTTGATATTTATAAGTTTCCCTTGATTTTATTGCTTGTTTTGCACGTGAGAAAGTGTCACTTATAGTTGTTGAATGTAACTCATAATTACACTGAAATTATGGAAATGTTGCACATAAGCAATCTGAAGCACTTGGCTGCTATGCTTGAGCAAGCATGGATAGCCATGTTTGGAAGTTTTTTTTACCTACTTTATTGAAATGAATGAGAAAACCCCATTGTAAGATGGTTGCTGGGTGTGCACAAAAATGGGCAAAGCCAATAGCTCTGCGGGCGGCCATCAAAGGCCAGATCAATTGGCTTTGCCAATGCTTGTTTTAAACAGCTGGGGACATGTCCTTCATAAACAGAAATGTTGATCAGTCAGTAGGTAAGTAAATGTTTTTGTGAAATCGCCTTGAACAGAAGCAATAAAATTAAATAATAGACACTATATTTTTCACCTTATGGGAACCTGAATACATTTTTTCATGGACTCATAAGAATGAGCTAGTATTAGAAATACCTACTATATGTGTGCAGGTCACACCCCCTTTTGTGGTCACAAATCAAATGTCTTCCTCTAATTTACCCAGAAGATGGGCTACTATCAAGCAACTCCACATGGGGTTCACTGATCTCCTTTTTTTAATACCTACTCAGTCTTCTCCTTATTGGTCCTTAATTACAACCAGTCTACTACCTTCATTTCTGACTAGTTAGCAAATTTGGTAGGTAATGAGAGCTACCTTAACGCTTGAATCCCCTATTCAGAAATCTACTAAACATTTGTAATCCAGTACTCATTGGACACATTTCTCTTGTATCAGGAGACATAGTCACATTGAGTTACATACTGATAATCAGCTTAAGTGTCCAATGTACTTGAAGTGACATATCTGCGATGGATTCTGGTGCTTATATATATTTTTGATGTTGATATTTCTCAAGAACTTAAATCAGCATTCCATGATATTGTAGGACTTTATTTCCGGAAGTACACCTAACTCCCCCACTCCTCCTTCTGTGGATTGACCATCAGGCAGACATTTACCAGGGATATATATTGCAGAAATGTACATGGAGAAGTGTGGCTCAATGATTAGAGCGGCAGACCCTGATGCAGAGGTCTAGCCCGGGACCAGGGTTCAATTCCCCGCATCGGCGGGTCGTGGGCTCAAAAATTCCATGGACCTGATAATTCTCGCCTCAGTGCCATTCCAATCATGGAGTCCCATTCTGCAACTCTGGGCAATAGCTTGCTTAATCTCCACAACGGCCCCCACAACGCTAAGGATGCCTGGCCTCCACCTTGGGGGTGCCCAGGAGTGGACGCCTCACAGGGAAAGCCAGGATGGGTTCCACAGCGGTATTCGTACAAGCGCCTTGAGACCCTTGCGGGTGAGTAGTGCGCTATACAAGTATCAATTTTTACATTTACACAGTTTCAGGTTCCCTCTTTCCATGCACCTCCTGAAACAGTGATTGACGGGATCTTTCCCACTATCAATGTAATACTTACTGCAAGGAAATGCATCTTCACCCCCAAAAATGCTGGATTGATGCTGTTGGATTTTCAACTCTGAGAGTGCACTGAGGCCTGCTAACCAGACCTCAGTGCCAGTGTGCTACCCCTAGACTTTGCTAGTACAACTAATGGCAAGGCCCCCACTTCCCTTAATGATATATGTAAGTCTCCCCTAAGGAAGGTGTATGGAGCCCTTTGGCAGGGAGCTATATATTATTAGGTAGGACATATCATTTTTATATGTCTCAACAGCAACACTTCCAAATTGTCGTTTGGCTGTGGAAAGATTAGTAGACCCAATGGCTAACACTGGGTTACCGGCTGATCTCCCATCCTGGCTAAGCTCTGAATGGGACTAACTAACTGGGTCATGTAAGGAATCAAATTAATTATGGCATTAAACCCCATCTGATACCCAAGCCAAATTAAGTGTCACTGATAAAGTAAGCAACTTTTAGAAAGTTGCCACTCTGCACTCCAGCTAGTCCAATGGCCTCACAAAGGCCTTGGCACACAGTCCGCTTTCTGTCCGCATTGGGAGACGTGTTAACGACTCCCAGGCCCAGTAACAAAGGCAGTTACCGCAGAGCGAGGTGTGATCTTCTCTCCTCTCTCTGTGGCCAAAGTCGCCCCACATCAGCAGTGGACCGATGGACAACCATAAAGAAACCCCTGTATCCCGCACCTCATCCTTTGAGCATCTTTTGCCTATATCCTCAGCAGCAGGACCACTCCACTGATGTCTATGGCGGTCATCCTGTAAAGCTTGGAACTTGCCTTAAAAATGCTCGGGTGGCCAGGTAACTGTCCAAAGTATCCTCTCCTGCCCCCGATTCTTATTCCAGGTTGGATTTGTTGAAAAATTGTTGTTTGCAGTTGTATTTGAAAGTGATAAAAATGTCTAAAATCTGTATCTCCAGAACCCTAAGTGGATTTTGATGATAAAGTTCTCTACAAATTCATACAAATATGCTTTATATTTAGAAATTGTTAATTTGTCTCTTTCTTGTTGGGTGACTTTCTTATTTCATTGTTTGATGCTGTTACACTAAGTTCCTTTGCCAAGCCTTACTGCTTCCAGGGTTGAGCTAAGGTTAAGTAAACAAGGCTGATTGGACCCAAGATATTATTTGCGAGTGTACTTCAGAATAAGTCCCCACAGTCATATCATATAGTATACCCAAAACCTCACAATTACCATTGCTAGTTTCACACTAAAATTAACTGTGCAGGTTATAACTTGTTGGAAATGTGTATGAATAGCCACAAAGTTACAAATTTGTCGGTGGTCTCACCATTCGCAATGGTCATCCTGTGGCTGTCCTGGGCGCTGCCGTGTTATCACACTAAACCCTCCCTGCATAATAAAGGCTGGAAATTCCTAAAACACTTATTACAAGGATCTTGATTTTTAAATCACTTTTATCAGTATTATATTTAGTAACACATACGAGGAGTAGCTTTTTTGGGTCTTGCCTACAGACAGCTTTTAGATGTTTACAGTGGCGGCTGGCTCAGGTAAGAGGGGTAGGGCGGTGGAGCAGGCGGGGCACGGCAGGGGCGAAGCCCACAGACGACAAAATAGGTATTATTTATTTATTTAATCATACCTATTCCGTCATCTTCCACCCCCTCCCACCCCACCCCGCCACCGCCCGCCGCACCGCACCTTCCTGAGTTGGCAGCCACTCAATGTCTATGTGCGAATACCTCTTGTAGACCGTACCAAAATCTTACAGTGGGCTTAGAGCCCATCCATTGCGTGCCATTGATTGGCTTTATCGTCACTCTCATTTTCTTATTAGTTGACTTACCTTCCATTTCTTATGTTTGCTCCTCCCTCAAGCATAGTATAGTTATCATTGCCTTGATTGGCTGTAGGTTTCCACTGCTCACATTTAGGGAACTACATTTTTCTTTTTATTTCAGCCGTCCAAGACAATGCATGTGTTTTCTAGCTCTCACCCTTGTGTGCTGTTTCCCTGCTGCCTCCCCCCATGTGCTGGGTGTAGCTCCATCATCCTTCCCTCCATTGCTTGCTGCACCCCTCCCATGCTTGTTTCTTTTAGCTTCCCCGGCTCAGCCTCTAGTGCCTGAGCTGGTTCCTTACCCGCCGTCCACTCCTGGTTGCTGTATATAGAATTGTTTCTTTGGTGGACACAGAGGTTCACCAGTGGATACCATGGATTCTTTTTGTAGAAAAAATAAAAAGTACATTCATTTCATCGTCAATCCCACCTATTGCCATTTGAAAGATACATATATGTATTTTTTTCATTCTACCTATCCTTACCTGTCCACGAGTCCATAAACGTCATCGTAACTGTCATATATTTCCAGGTAATCGGACAAACACGAAGTATCATCTTCGACATCAAATTCCAGGAACCGTATACGAATGTGCTGCCCATAGTTTACTCTAATGTGCCAATAACAGATTAGCTCATTTTCGTACTCCTCGGGATACCCGGGAGATTTAATAATGCGTTGTTGGTCAGTCAGAACTCCACCACATTCCTTCGCTGTAAAGAAACAAAACATATGTGAACTATTTTCTTGCAAGACAATTACATTTCAATCTGTTTAATAATTCCTAACTCGATGTTCCTTCATTGCATGCTATTTGCTGTGCCTGGATCTCATGCTTATTTTCCTTATGTTTGCGGCTTCCAAATATTCACATAGAGGTGCTATCCTCGCTGTCGTAAAGTTTTACTTACGGTAAACCTATCTCCCTCAGACTGGCACTATAATATGAGCACTTCTCCTACAATTGTAACACTTTCCGTGATTTTGATCCCATTGTTTAGGTGTGGTTTGACAGCTTTGCTCTCTGCAAAATCTATTGTTAGAATAGTTTAAAATACAGAGCGTGGGTATTGTCTATAACACATGAGTATTCTCTCTTACCTCACACTATTCGCTGTATGTTGCATCATTCCTCCTAGTTTTTAGTGCTTGCATTGCAGTGCAGGAGGGGCTATTTTACATCTCAAAGTACGCTGAATCATAACATTAAATTCTGATAAAATGGCAACTTTTTGTTCAAAGGAAACGTGCTGCAAATAAATGCATATTTGCTGATTTTTGCTACTAATTTGAGAAACAGGTATATTTTGACACTGGGGAACACATAGAACCTTGAATAAAGGTGTTTTTTCCATATTAGTGTCACATTTGTGAATTCTTATTGAATACAATTGTACTTAAGAGACAAGAAGAAAATCCTTAAAGAAAAGGGGCGAGGTTCACAAAATAACTTGTGACGAGGGTTTAGCTTACTGGTGCAAACAGCCTTTTAAAAAAAGTTTAAAACCACTTTTGCAAATCACAAAAGATTGTTTTATAATTTTAAGAATATTTGTATGTGAATAGGTATACTCCTGGGGCAGGCAGTGGGTGTCTTCTGACACATATGTCCTGAAGGTTTATGCACATGGATAGGGAGGTATCCTTGGTATGCAGGTGTATACTATGTACAATTAGACTGGCAGAAATGCCTCTGCATGTTCGTATGACAGAATTCATAATCCTTTCCCAAGAATATTCTGGGAGACCTTTGTGAATCGAAGAAATGTGTAATATTGCCTCCATGCAAGGTCGTAAACCTGCAAGTACAGTCTTCCGCATTCTTTTTCTAGCAGGTATGAAGTTCCTTTCTAAGGGGGAGTCAGACCAAGAGGAAGATACTCACTGAGAAGTGCCTCAAGGCTGTGCCTTTCCCAGCCCCCCGTCAAACATAGCGGAGAGGGGGTGAAGATAACTAAGGTAAAACCAGAGGCGAAAACGGGGGAGTAGATGAGCCAGAATAATACTAAGTCCTATACGGAGGACAAGCAAGCAGATAAGGCAACAAACCCTGGATGGAGAGCTAGGGGCAGTGTACAGAAAAAGTCCCCATTGAAAGAAACCGCCTTTCTGAGGACTGATTTCAAAGTTCACCCAAAAGATACTAGCGGCAAAGGGTCAAGTGGGCTGGATCTCCTTAGCCCTGAAGTGGGAGAGCTGGGACTGATTGGTAAATCAACAATGCCCACAACCAGGTCCAAGAGCCCCCTCCACGCCCCCAAAAGGTAGTTGTGGGTGGACTACAGGACATCACAACAGCTTGGATGGTAAACTTAACACATAAAAACAGGTTTCAAACCCTGTCTAATGTAGGGGAGAGTCCCCTTGAGGTAACAGAAGATGCAGGAGTTGGTCAGGGGCGAATAGAGGAGGAACAGAGATTAGCAGGGGCGCCCTAGTCACTCTCACAGATGAAGAGCAGCAATCTCCAGAAGGGGATACAGTGGAAAAATGTTGCAAGCTTTGGCTTGGAAGTGAGAAACGGTTTGGCCTCCTCACTTACAAATCAGAAGGAAATCCTAGGGGTGTTTAAAACTCTGGCAGAAAAGCTGGACTCGCTGTCCGAAATAACTCTGGCCTTGGAGAGCGTGGTCGAAGAGCTAAAAGTGGCCTCCACAACAGACAGAGAGGAGATTAAGGAATTGAAGCTCAGGGAGAGAGAGATTAAGGATAGGTTTGAATCTCTAGAAAATAGTGCCAGAAGGAACAACATAAGAGTCCTAAATATACAAGAGGGGGCGTAAGGTGAGGATAAATAGAGGTTCTTTATCTTTTTAATTAAAGCAGCTGGTTTATCATCGATTCCAGAGGCTGACCTGGCAAGAGATATTCAAAGGATACATAGGGATCCATTCAGGAGGCTCCCGGGTAAGATTAAACCAAGGAGGATATTGATAAAGTTTCTGACACGCTATAAAAGATCAAATTTTGGCAAGTGCACTATAAGAGAAATCTTTGAAAGGCAGCGTTTCCCCTTTGAGATTAGGCCAGACCTCTCCTGGTCCACCTTAAACAAATAGTGGGAACTAGTCAAGCGAATGGAGGAGTTTAACGCTCTTGAAGCTACTGCCTAACTGAAATTCTCCACCATTTTGAAAGTAATGTGCAGAAACAAAATGCATAATCTAAGGGATCACATTAAAGCTTGTCTTTCCTGTTTCTTTTAGTTTTGCGGTTAGGTTTTGATTGTGGACTTCCATCATGGGCACCCAAAGGCTAGAATAGCCATGAAGACACGGGGAATTGTTCTCCAGGGAGGGTGGAAGGCAAGGGCATGGGTAAAGGGAGCACTGGGTGGGGAGCAACATGGGGAAAAAAGTAAAACAAAGTATCCAAAGTCCTCAGAAGCCTTTGTGAGTTTTTTTGTAAGAGGTAACCTGTTATGCTGTAAGATTAGCAAGAGTCAAAACCCAAGACTAAGAAGATGGTTGTAATGGTTCAAATTCTTTCATGGAATGTTAACGGACTCAGGTGGATAAGGTTACACAATAAGCTGCTACAATATGTGAGGGATTCAACCATTCACATTATAATATTGCAAGAGACCCATCTTACTGAGAAGGAATGCCTATAACATTTTCGCAAAGAATAATGGATACGAGATATTATATGTACAGATCACACTTGTAACATGAGGGAGGTAGGAATATTGATAAAACAGAATTTTGAGGCAACTAGCATTGGGAGTGAAGTGGATCGGCAAGGTAGATGGGCTATTGCCAACATTCAATCCCATGGTAAAAGACCCACGTTGGTGGGTTATTATGGCCCTGACGTGGAAGATATTGATCCCCTGTTTCTCAGAAACTATTATTCTTATCTGACCTAATGATTATGGTTGGAGATTTTAACACAATAAGCGATTATAATCTGGACAGGTCCGATAACACTAAAGCTAATGTAGATCCTAAAATGCAGGTGTACCTAAAAAATGTGATGAAGTAGATAGGATTGTGCGATATGGAGGATGAGATCAGGGCGACAACGGGGATATATCTTTCATAATAAAAAGTCTGTCTATTTTTCAAGAATACATTTTCTCTTAGTTGAACGGGCAATTTGTGAGGATGTTAGCACGGTTAAGCATGTTACGATGCACCTGTACGACCATGCAATAATTGTCCTAGACTTGGCACTTACCATACAGCAGAAACCCTATTGGTGGACAATTGATAGGGCACTGTTGTTGGATACAGAGGTGGTGGACCGACTAATAGTGGAGGTCGAAGAGTTCCTGAGCTTGAATGTTGGCTCCGCTTCGACACCTATAGTTTGGGAGGTCTTTAAGGCTTTTATGTGGGGAAGGTTGATCAGTGTTTATTCCCAGAAGTTCAGGCAGTATAAAACAGAGGTTGAGTCAGCGGAGGGAGTCTTGGATCAGTTGGAAAGTTGTCTTTTGGGCCAGCAGTTGTCATTATAAGAAAGAGAGGCAGTCGGGAAAGAAATGCTAACAAAGAGGGAACAACTTTGATCAGTAGTGGCGGCCCGCCCCAAGGCAAGGTGGGAGGCAAGTAAGTTGGCTCACTTAGAGTATGGGGAAATCTTGCAGGGAAATATTTGTCATGAAAAGTTAGGTCAGATCAGGCCAGGAATTTGGTACATGAAATAAAAGATGAGGCAACAGTGCAAATTTACTCAAACACTCATGGCATAGAATCAGTCTTATTAAAGGTTTTCTCTGAGATAACTTAACGGTATCCGAAAAAGATGTGAAAAAATGGTTAGCAGGGGAATCACTAAACAAATTGTCATACTAACAGAGATGCCAGTTAGATTGAGAAATAGAAATGGAAGAGGTGAGGAAGGCATCCAAGTTAAGTATGAGAGGCAAAGCCGCGGGCTCAGACGGCTTCCCAAATGAGTTTTATGGGGCCTTAGGAGAGGTAATAATCCCTTTTTTGACACAATTATTTGGTGAAATATTAGGAAGTGGGGTATCTCGCCCACATTCATGGGGTGAGACAGTGGTCACCTTAATCTTGAAACCAGCGACAAATCCCAAGTTGGGTGAGTCATACAGACCCATCTCACTATTAAACAACGATTCTAAGCTGTTTATTAATATCATTGCCAAAAGATTACATTTGGTGGCGGAGAGGGCTTTATGAAGGGTAGATACCTTCATGAGCTTACGCATGAGCTAATTGGTGCGATCGATCTTGCCACTACCTTTGGGATTCCCTTAGCTGTTGTTACATTAGATGCAATGAAGGCATTCAACAGAGTAAACTGTTCTTATATGAATGCCATCTTAAAACAAAAGAAACATATGTCAAAGTTTTTGAAGTGTGATCCAAAGAATCTACTCCACTTCCTCAGCCAAAATGCTTAATAAGGGTGGCCCGGCAGCAGAGTTTAAAATCCTGAAGGGGACAAGACAGGGTTGCTCCAATTCCCCCTGCTTTCTGATCTATATATTGAACTACTGGCAGGGAAACTCAGAGAGGAAAAGAATATAGTCCCACTTAGGTACGAGAGGTGGGGAAAAAAGATCTCCCTTTAAGCGGATGACTTGGTGATATATACAACTAATTTAAAAGAGTCATTACAAGTAGTAGAACAATTGGTTTGGGACTTTGGGAAGCTATCCGGTTACAATGTTTACACCTCCAAGACAGAGAGTACTGGTTTGGAACATGGGGGAGCTTCACCCTGGAGTAAAAAAGGAGATGAGATAGCTTGGCAATTAATCATATAGGAAGTGGATAACATATCAGAGCTTAATTTTAAGAATTTTTTGAAGGAGGTAAACGCTCTCTTGTTTAGCTGGTCTCATCTATCTCTAACGATCTGTGGTAGTGAAAACTTAATAAAAATTACTATCCCGCAGAAATGCACCTTCCTGGTTAATGCAGTTCCTTTAGTCTTCAAAAAACAATGGCAAGGGTGGCTTCAGGGCAACATCAGCTGATTCATCTGGGCTTCAAGGGGCCCACGCAATTCATGGAAGAAACTGTAAAGGACACCCGAAAGGGATGGATTGCTTTCCTGGATTTCCGAGTATATGCTTGGGCCTTCCAAATAAAAAACTGCAAATGCCTACTAAAAGAAACGGTAGCATGTGGGAGCTTGTATAAGGTGATGCTGAAAGATGTCCATGGGTGGCAAATCCCACTTCTAGTATAAATTTAGAAACAAAAAATTTACAAACTAGTGAGGCTGAAAGTGCTTCAAGCAAGGGCTTACATATGGGCACAGATTCGTAAAGCTATAAAGCCGGCATATTACAGCAAGTATGCATCAATCCAGGATTTCCCCGGAATGCCAGAATATCTGATGGTTATGTTAGCGACTCCTATCAGGGAAGCTGGGGTGGGAGAGGTGAGGGCAGGTGACGAGGGATGAAAAGCTAATATTAGACAAAGATCCATTGTACATGTGACATAAAGTGGTAATAAAACAATTGTATTATTATTTTATTTTTTAAGTGACTGGATGAGCCTCTGAGCCATGCGTGGGTAGGGAGGGGTAGGACCGGGCCATGACAAGGAGGAGGAGTGGTGGGCACTGTAAGGGTGCATGTCATTTTGGCCGGCTGTGTTACGACGGCCAAACCGACATGCACACTTAGGTTTCGCCAACCCAGCTGTGTTCCACATCCAGGTGGAGAAATGGCACAGCCGCCCTGTGCATAAGCGAGCTTCAAACCAGCCCACTCAGGCCAATTCCAGCACTTCTCTCAAGCTTGGTTTTAGCATGAGAGCAGCATCTGGATTGGACGGGGAGTCTGTGTTGGTGTCCCAAGGACTGCTGGGAGCAGGAGAGTGGAGGAGCACCGAGGCCTGAGGTGGCCGGCAGCTTCAGCTAAGGCTTTTAAAAAAAATTCTTATTAGCCTCCCCGCTGCCCTACCACTCTATATTGGCAGCAGCTGCGACTGCCTTCTCCCTAAGAAAATCTAGACTGCAACTTATTAAACTTTTTAGTGCTCTCCAAGTATAGTGCATTGAAGTATGTTTCAGAGTGTTACGGTTTAAATGACATTTTAACTGTGTTAGAAATGTTCATGTTATTCTCATTGTTCACAACGTGCCTTCTTGCTGTTTTTATGATAGTCTGTGTAGTTATTTTGAATGTGCTGAAAGACAGGTTTGCCTTGTTGAAAGTGTCTATTCTTCTTTGTGCAATGTGTGTGTGATATTGTTAATAACAAAGTAGGTTTGTTTCTGTTACCACGGTCCCCCTGATCCCAATACAGGGATTGTAAGTAGCCCAAAAGCAAAAACGACTTCAACAATGTATTGGGTGTAGTTCTGTGGAGCTACAATGAGCTTTCTTTTACATTCAGCACAGGTACATTGAACTGAGTTCACCTGTGTCACCCGTGGGTGGGCAAGCAAACCTTGTAGAATTTAGCCAAAGTTGTAGTTTACGGAACAGATGACAACAAGCAATTGGCTATATATGGATAATCCAAGTGATGAGTCATTGAGGAAAAGGTATTCATACAATATGAATGCAGTCAGCATTTAGTTTCAGAGATGTTAGACTAGAAGTACCAGAATGCATTGCACTAATGATATGACAACCTGGAATAGGCGCAGAGTATAAACATTACATGCACTTCTGTGGGCATTGTCTCCATTTTACCTAATGAATGCGTGGCTGTCAGTCACATGCTATCGGGTTGACATTGACAACAGTACTTGCGCAGTCTCCTCTCGAGTTTTCTCTGCTCTCAACAGTTTCTGTATCAAAGGAGTTAAGGCAGGTAGGCCATGCACTGTCTCTGAAATCAGGCTAACCTTCATTAGGGTCTCCAGAAGTGTCAGGAGTACATTCTGGAGGGGCCTTCCCCCTGTATCATTAGTGTCACCCACATTCTCCCTGGTGCAGCGTTTAAGTCAGACCAGCATTTGGCGAGTTCTTCAGACTTGCAGTGTGTCATCCCAAGGCATTTTATTTTGACTAGATCTTGACCCAAGATCCTTTAACTCTTTCCGTGCTCATGACGGAACCACGCCGTCATGAGCCACGGTTGCCGTGTGCTCATGACGGTGTGGTTTCGTCATGCTGCGGCCGTTGGCGGCCGCACCGCCCACGCGGCGCTAATTCCCCGCCTGTGCGGGCGATTAGCGCCGTGGGCGGAGTCATGACGGAACCACTCCGTCATGAGCACAGCCCAACCGTGGCTCATGACGGAGTGGCTCCGTCATGAGCACCGCGCCACCGCGCTGCCCCCCCCGCACCCCCCAGCGCTGCGGCAGAATTACCGCCGCAGCGAAGGGGTTAATCATACTCTCCGATACCATTAATGCAGGTTTCTCAAATAGATTATGACTATCGTCGATCAACATCTTCAGAAAAATGTTAATATTAAGTTTCTCCGCAGTAAATATTTGACACTTGATTCAGTGCTCACCCTAACCTCTCCTAACGGAATTTAGTGGTAGATGACTGTGGACAGTCCCAGGATTATTATCCCTGTGCTAGAGTTGCTATTTTCTGTCAGTGTCTTGGGGAGTGGGAAAGAAGAACAGAGAAAATGCTGGTATGTCTCTGCCTCAAGATGTCAACTGAGGAGAGAGTGAAGGGTAGGGCCCCGTAGACCTATACATATGTTGAAATCTAAGACCAAAGAACATTTATGGTACCTAAAGGACTATTGCTACTATATATTTATTTTTGAAGTAGAAAGGTTTATGGTCTTTCTCTAATAACAATAATTGTCTGACTCCCAGCATTCCCCCTTCACCAACTAGCCAGTGATTTCTATGCGTTTGGCCCTTTCCTCCCACTAAACGATAGTTGTCACTCCCACATGTATCAATTCAGGTGACCCTTTGAGCAGGGGTCTTCAAACTGGGAGGCGCCCCCCCCCCCCCACCCAGGGGGTCTTCAAGTGATCCTGTAAGGGGGGGAGGGTGCCAGGCTCTGGCCAAAACAAGTATTTGGCTGATAACAGTGCTTTGCTTTCAGCTGAAAACAATAAGCTGCAGTAAGCCGCTATGTAATGGGCCATCACTAACATATTTTATCATTTATATCCTGTCTGGGAGAAGGTGTCAAGGGTAGGGACTGTAAATATTCTTCAGAACCCCCAACCCTCATTGCTAATAAGCACACTGTGGATACTTTTACACGTATAGTAATGCCTGCCTGACCAGAATGGTATGTTTGGCAATCAATTATTTTATGATTGCAATTTTCAAACGTTAACAGAAGTGGACTGCGATGTAGACATATTTAAACATTGCTAGTTTAATAGAATAATTGTGCAAAATGTTGCCCTCATGAAGTTTTGTTTTCGACTGGAGACGTGGCAATAAAAAGTTTGAAGTCCACTGCCCCAGAGCAATTTGAGTACAAGCTAGACAAATTTAAGAACACGTAAAACACATGTCGAAGAACATTTTTGCAGCCAAAATATTGCTTATTATGTACGCTTTCAGGAAAGAAACAAGCATGCATATTGCACGATATGGATCGTTTTCCTACCAGGAGACATTATGCACAGGACATTTTATAACTTTTGGGTTATAATTCCATTGATTTAGAGTTTTGACAGTGACTAATCTTCGTTTATCCCCGTAAAATCTACCATGGAAGCATAGATGACTAAACAGAAACTAAATTCGAAAATAACAGTCTGTTTTCCACAAACCATGAGGGTTGTAGCAGTAAGCATCCCATCTTTCACTTTTGTTCAGTCGATGCCCATAATCGATAATCCCAGTTTTTCCGAAGCCGCAGTTAAATGTGGCCTTCACAATGGGGTAACCAACTCTGCCTTTGGCCAGCCATCCAGCAGCACATAAATGGAAACCTAGAAAAATAGGAAAATAAGGGTGAGCTCTCTCTAGTGACCCTCCCTATTATGATTTTGTCAATTCTATTTAATTATGGAACACAAAGAAGTAAAATTCCATCCACTTTAACTGCATTTACGCCAGTAAGAACTGAATGTAATTAAATCAAGGACATTATGTCATGCAAGTACATTTTCTTTGCTGTAAAGTCTTCGAGGGGGTTAAACAAAATCTCTTTTTCCCTCACACAATACAGCTATTCACTTTTTCTCAAACAGAAAATCGAATGCAGATGCACTGGAAAGCTCTTTACCCCTGAGTCTTTGAGAATATTTATTTACTTAGATAGATTTTAAATTGGATAAGGGAGGTGTAAGAGAACGTTGAAAGCTTCAGGATAATTTTCTTTTTTGATATAATCTGAAAAACATAAACAATATTCACAGAAGTGTTTGGCCCTCCTCCCAGTGCGTTGAGAACAGCAATATACGAAATTACTGCGGGGATAGGGAATGCTGAGATGCAGAATTACCCTGACATTCCTGACATGACTTGAAGCTGGCGTTTCCTCATTAGTTTCCACGGGTAATTAATCCGCATATTCCAGGCCACTTTCTGGGGGCAAACTTCTCCAGGTGTATTGCAATTGCAATAATACCCCATACAATAAAACTGCACTTCTCGGAATTCCGATATGGCCGTAAAACCCAGTTTCCAATTATACAACAAAAAACATTTGAACTCTCTGCAATATTGAAAATAAGGTAGCTGACCTGGAAGTAGAGTACCTGCGGGCATCTTCTTTATTCATTCATCAGCCCTGGATCTTCTCTGACACTCTGAATGAGTAATATACCTGGCATGCACAAGGCACCTCTGTCTGGCCGTTATCAGTGCGGCAATATAATATATATTTGACTTTAGGGACCCTCGCTGAGACATATGGGCCGGCCATTCCCGCTCTCTCATAGACACTAAAATACACTTACGTATTTTATACACATCTCGATACCTACTCCTCCACTCACCCACCCTGTCCTCTTTCAACCCAACGCAGACCACACATCATCTTCCCTTTTTTGTAGCTCCTTTATTTTCATTTCCCTGCCTGGAGTCCACAGAAAGTTAAATCCTCCTCCTTTCCTCCTTTCTCCACAATTATGATGAGATGTGTACTTGCAGGAGGATATCCGTGGCACTTGGTAAGGCCCGTCTTTGTACCCACCTGCAGAGTTTAGTGTGTCTGTTTAAGGGCGGTATTGCACAGTGTTGATGGTTATAAGGAAGACTGGGGCCCTCATTTATGAAAAGTGACGCATCGCTGTGAGAAAACAGTGATGCGTCACTTTTCATTGCGTCCTCTTTGCGACACCAATGCTGCGTCATATTTACAGTATGATGCATCATGTCGCAAGGACTTACAGATACTTCAGTATTTCTGACGTATCTGTAGACACAAAAATGACGCAGTGCTGGAATGTGTCACAAAAGTGACGAAACTCCAGCAATGGGTCATTTACACATGGGCAAGTCCCATGTTAAATGTGCCTGTCATGAGGCAGGCGTAAGATATTGATGCATTTGCGTCCTAGAAGGGGCACAGTGAAATCTCATAGATGCAGTGAAATCTCATAGATTGATGTGTTATTTTTTTTTTTTTTTAAGCCAATAAAATCAGCATACATTTCGATTACATTCATAAATACAGAAAAACAACATAATCTGAGAGGGAACATTACATATTCTTCATCGCATTATTGTTTCAACATACTTCACAGAGATATAATCATATCAGGGATCAGACATTCAGTCATGTTATAGCCCTTTAAGAACATAGGATAAGTAAAAAAAGAAAAGAAATGGAAATAGAAAGTGGTATGTTAGCTTAAGAGTTGAGGGAGAGAAAAGGGATTATTGTAGATACTCAACTAACGCCCCCCAGATCTTGGTATCTAACCGGCGTTTCTGAGAGCCCTTAAGAGCGTAAAGACTATGTTCCAAATTATATATAGAATAAAGTTTACACCTCCACATCTCAAACGATGGTGGCTCTTTCTCCCTCCATAATGATGCAATACACAGTCTTGCAATCGCCACAGATATCAATATAAAATACCTAAATTCATACATTCCCTGTGGATCTACTGCTTCCTCTACCACTCCAAGCATCATCACCGTTGGTGTAATCTCTATCCGCACCCCTGTCACCTCTGTCATAAAAATCTCAATCTTATTTATAAACTGTCTCAGATCTGGACATTCATAAAACAATTTTGACAGGCGTGTAATACAAGTCATGTTAAGAAGGCAATGCAGCACACCCCAAAAGTAACATACACCCCTAACAATCTTTTCTCCGGGTATAGTCCATTAATTGTGAATTTCATAAAAAAAAAACAATCGATATCTGTTCTTGATATGACTGGATATGTTGTGTTTATTCATTGGTAATCATACAGATGTCCAATTTTCACAGCGCAGCCGACGCGCGTTTCGCCCAACGGGCTTTCTCAAGGCTGCATACATACAAGGAAAGAGAAAAACATAGTATCTAATACTCTGTATAAGCAGATATATAACCAATATTTTAATCTATATTGCACCGTACATGCAGGTGCAAAGAAAAAGTATAAGAGCACGGCTCCAAGGGAAAGTACCCCCCAAAAGAGTGGTCCCCTAGATCGCGTAATTCGTAGAGAGATAGATGTCGGAAAGCTCCCCAAGTGGACAGAACGTGAGTAAAAGAAAGAAAACAAAGTGACTTAGTCCTGTGTTCTTAAACTCCCCAAATGAATCATCCACGTGCAATTGGTGCAAAAGGTGAGTGTTGATAAGAGTGCCCATGTCAAGTACCAGATAAGAACAAAAAGAATAACCCGTAAGGTACTCCGGGTAATATTATTCAAGGTGATAAAGTCTCACCTTGTAGGGTTCAATGTCTCGTTCGTATTCAATGTATATGGCTTAAAATAAAGCCTGTAAAAAAGATGTAACCCTATGTAAATGCTAATAATATTGCTATCATGATATCTACTACGTCGTCTATTTATGCATTTGGTAGTGCTTACCTAATCTCAACAGGTCGGTCAAGTGTATTTAACACGAAGTGCCTCACGTTAGACACTATCGGCGTTTTCCGTTGCTGTAATTTTTGAAACGACAAATAGGACCAGGATCCGTCCCCTCTAGAAAAATATATAGTAGAAACAGGTATTCACTGGATGCCCCGTACATGTCATTTACGAAGAGAAAACCTAGCGCGTGTTTACCCTTAATTAAATATTCTGAAAAAAGTGAATTTAATGTTACAGTCTAACTGTGGCCATTACGTCAACACTTAGTGCTTTCTCGTCCGTGTACATAGTTAGTGTTGCCGTTAGGTTTCCCCAGCACGTTTAGGAGACCGCGTATTACATGAAACACAAAGTCGCACCTATTATGCGAAATGCCTCGTACGTTTCATTATCAATCCAAAAAAACGACTAAAGTCTAAGTGTTATTACTAATCGGAACGAAAGTACAACAGTGGCCATTGTAAACGCGCATAATGCTGTCTCGGCCATGTTCCAAGTCTGGATTATCGTTAAGTTAAATGGCATGTTAAGAACATCGCGTCTTAAAAAAACCAGTATTACACTCACCTTGCTAATGTTACGAGCTCTCCCACAGTTTCTGGGCGTATAGAGATGGAGTACTTCCCGCCATTGCTTAAAATATACGTGCTACGTAAAGTCATTGAAATAGAAAGTAGACTAAGGATTTGATAGTCAAAGTTAGTGTCCATATAATGGCGGCCATCTTAAGATGGTCGAATGTATATATTGTGTGTTACGTCTGTCATTGTCTAGTAATATCCCAAATCTCGTAAAAAACTGGTAATGTAAAGCACCATAATTATGTTTGTAAAAAAGAACCTTATAACCACAGTGGTATTAAACAGGCGAGAAGTCCTAATGCTATATAATAGATATTTGGAGATCAGAAATGAAAAGGACAGATAGCAGCAGGTCATGCGGAGTGGGAATCCTGGAGCCACTACATATATAGAAAACACTGCTATTTAAAGCATATGTGACAAATGATCTTTTGTTACTTTTTAACACATATTCACATTGTAATTATTGACAATCAACTACACATAAGTTACATGATATTCAAGGACAAGAAATTATGATTGTCTCTCATGATACATACAGCATTGAATTATAGAAATTCAAATAATTCCTTATCGATGTTGATACCGTGTTCTACTGCTCTAAGGGAGATAATCCATTTGCATTCATTCTGTCTTAAAACGCTAACTCTATTGCCGCCTCTCTGATGTGGTAGTATTACCTCAAGGCCATGAAAAGTTATCCTGATCAGTTCTGTATGATTATGTGAAGTGTTAAAATGTAAGACTAACGGATATTGGGCATTGTTGTTTCTGATGGCCCTTAGGTGCTCTTGTATCCGTTCCTTAAGTGGTCTAATAGTGCTGCCTACGTAGATTTTCCCACATATACAGATGATACAGTAAATGACGAATTTGGAATTGCAGTTAATGAAATCATTGACTGTATACATTTTGTCAGAATTGTATTTAAAGGTAGTTGTCTTGTTTAGCGCAAAGGGGCAAACACTACAGGTCCCACATTTAAAGAACCCTTTGGCTTTGGCTGGTAACCATGTCCTTTGAGAGGTTTTTGAAATGAAACTGGGACATAAAGATTGTCTAAGTGTGTTGCCCCTGGCAAAAGTAATGTTGGGTCTAGGTCCCACCGCCTCCAAAATCTTTTCATCATCTGTCAATAGGTGCCAGTGTCTTTTAAGAATTTTAAATATTTCAGCACTGGCATTAGAGTACGGTGTAATGAATCTAATAAGTTTTGTGCTACATGGCCTTTTATTGGTTTTAGTGCGGCCTTTCAACAAATCTGTTCTTCTCATTTTGTTAACAGTATTGCGTGCCTTTCGGATAACTGGGGCATTATATCCTCTGGCCATAAATCTTTTTTCAACTGTATTCAGTTCGTCCTCCAGTATTTGTATGTCGCTACAATTTCTTTTTATACGGATCATCTCCCCCAAAGGGATTGCTTTGATTTGTGAGGGCGGGTGTGCGCTTGTGGCATGCAATACTGCATTACATGCCGTATCCTTTCTAAACGGTCGTGATTTCAGTTTGTCTTTATCCACTACAATTGTGATGTCAAGAAAATTGATATGCGTGGTACTTTCTGTTTTGGTAAAAGTTAGATTAAAGCGATTGTTGTTAAGGTACAGAAAAAATTCTTCTAACATTACCTTCGTACCTGACCAAAACATAAGTATGTCATCTATGTAACGGCCTAGAAATAGAACATTTTCCGTTAGTGCACTAGGGCCCTTTTTCCAAAGATGATTGAGCTCGAAGTAGCCCATATAGAGATTGGCAAACGAGGGCGAAAATTTCGCCCCCATTGCCACCCCTCTGATTTGACGGTACCAGGTGTCATTGTGAATAAAAATGTTGTTTTTCAACACCAATTCTATTAGTTCCAGTATCATGACCGTATGTTCTAAGAATTGTATAGACCTAGATTCCAAAAAATATTGTGCTGCCAGGATTCCCATATCCATGGGTATACTAGTGTAGAGGGAGCACACATCCAGAGTAACAAGATAGTGTCCCTCTACCCAGTCTACATCCGAAATCTTACTTAACACATCTGTAGTGTCCTTTATGAACGATGGTAAGTTCACTACCAGTGGTTGTAAGTATGAATCGATATATTCTGAAATTCGCTCAGTAGGCGATCCAATTCCCGAGATGATGGGAGGTCCCGGGGGAAAAGGTTCATTTTTGTGTATTTTGGGTAAAACGTACATGCACGGTATGGTGGGTGTGTCATTATATAGATATCTAAATTCGATATCTGAGATCAGGCATTTGTCTTTCCAATACAGTAACGTGTTGCGTATAAGTTCTTTGGTAATGTTAAGTGGATTATGGTCTAAAAGTTTGTATGTCATGTTGTCGTTTAATTGTCTATTTATTTCCGCCATGTAGTCAGATTTGTTCATAAGTACAACATTACCTCCCTTGTCAGCCTCTCGGATGACAAGGGAGGGATCATTTTTGAGATTGAACAAAGCCTGTTTTTCCTCCCTTGAGATATTAGCTGGGTAATGTCTTCTCTTCGAGAGATATTTATCTTCTAATTTGTACAGGTCATTAAAAATGTTGTGCTGGAATTTGTCTATCAAATTGTGACTTGGCATCTGTGGTGTAAATCTAGATTTATGTCTAAGCCCACTGTCGGAGCTAGCAAATGTATCAAAGTCTAGGTCCATTGCTACATCTTGTAGTGATGGAGTACTGTCACTATCATCAATTGAGAGTAGTAAGTGAACATCTTTGATGTCCCTAATCGATGGTAGATTTTCTGAATGGGTATCATTGCCAATTGTACTGGACAGTTGTTGTTTGTCTTGGAAGTATTTTAACAGCTTGATCTTTCTAACAAATTTAAAGCAACTCACATGTAAAGATGTAAAGTTTGGAACAGCACTAGGACAGAAGCTCAATCCTTTGCTCAATATTTTAATTTCATGTTCATTTAACACATGATCCGAGAGATTAACAACATTAACAGTATCCGTGCATATAGTATCTACAGCATTGATCAGTTCTTTTGGTTGCGTACACTTGATCTCGTTGTTACCCCTGTTCTTTGTTGTCCGCCTGTGACTGGATTTTCCCCTTCTTGCCTTTTTTGGCCCATATCTTTTCTGTATATCTGCTTGTTCCCTTTCCTGAAACGTTGTAGTTCTAAAAAAAAGGGATCAGATGTGGCCCCCTCCACCCGTGTTTGTGTGTTGAGCGATTCACTACTAGTGGCACTACTGATACTAGATGTGTCTGGAGTACTGACCGTGTCAGTTGGTTGGGGGGGATGTTCCGAGCCAACCAAATTCATGTCCATTCCAACATTATCAAACTTTTTGGCGAAGGTATAGACCCTTCCCTGTTTATAGTCTCTTTCATCCCTCCTAATTTTCTGAGATTTTTTGTCCTTTAAATATAACTGGTGTTTATATAGTACTTCTTTGAGGATTACTAGATTTTTGTCCCTCACTTCAGGTAGGTTCAGTTCATGAATTTCCTCTTCCAATTTAGTGATCTCTATGATAATTTTGCTACGTTTAAGTTCCGCATCCCTAATCAAAATCTCCATCATTCCAACTGATGAGTTGAAAAGTAATTTTTCCCATTCTTTAAGATGACCCCTGTCCAGGTCTTCAAATGAGGGAAAAATAAGAATTCGGAGACCCCTGGGTACCTGTCCTTTTTCTATGTATTTACGTAGGATCGTTGCGTCCCACCATCTGGAGAGTTCCTGACGTTTCAACCTCTCTAATCTAATGAATTTTTGTCTCATTCCTTCTTTTCCAGTTGATTTAGTATTGGCTTGACCTGAAATTGTCTCGTTACTAAAAAGATCTTCTAGTAACGCATCTCTATTGTCCTCAAAATTGGCCATTGTCAAATGTCAAAATACAGAAAACATTGTGTAATACAAGTCATATATAGTTTTATAATGTTGTGACTTAAGACTGGAAGAGACTAACAGCTTTTCTGACAGTACTAATGACTGTTGTAGGAGATTCCCTACCTGATTTAATTTATTGTTCCATTTAGAATTCTGTTTTTCAAGATCATCCCCTTGTAATTCCACAAGATTCTGATATAAAATACCAATCCTCCCATGTTTCCAACAGCTTACTTTTTATAGTCAGTGCTAGTACATCTACTCTCTTTTGTAGGAAATCACAAATTTGTAAGTATTTAAAAAAATCAGTTTTAGGGAAATCATATTCAGATATTAACGTAGCATAAGTCTTGATACCACTACAGTCAATTAAATCTCCCAAAGTCACCAGTCCTTTCCGTCTCCATCTAGCCACAACATTGTCGGAAAAAATGAGGGGAGGTAGTGCTAGTGATGAGGTGGGTGTGTAGTAATTGAGTTTACCGAGCTTCAATAATTTCCGAACCTGCTTCCACACTTTATACGCGGCTTGCTGCACCTTAAAGCGAGTTTTTTTTATAGTAGCTGGGCTCCAAGTTTAAAAATAAATTGAACCCAATAACAACTGAAAAATGTTCGGAAATTCTTCCGCTTTTCCCTCTCTTTCACCAACCAACAAGATGCCCATTTGTTGCAGTATACAGACCAAATAATAAAACTAAAAATTCGGAACTGCCCAGCCCCCTCGGGATCTAGGCAGGGTCAAATTCCTAATTGCTCGCCTAGGTTTGCCTTGCGCCCATAGAAAACCAGCACAAATGGATTGTAGTTTTTGAAGTTGTTTCATCGTAAGTTCCAAGGGGTCACATCTAAAAGTACATCACTTTGGCCAATATATCAATTTTTAAGACATTAAATCTGCCGACTATCGTATGTGTTAAGTTTTGAATGTGAGTTAAAGTTCAATATTGCACAGCATTTTATGTTTACTAGAAAGGTTATGTGTTGAGAGCAGTCAATACCGAGTTACGCCAGTTTGCCTTAGAATAGAGCCAATCTGAATTCCTCGGCATTATAGGTGGGTTTTCCTTGTGTGGTTGATCTCTGTAGTGGGGTGAAATCTTTGTTAATGTTCAGAGGAAATGCTGTAGTTTAGCTCGCTTCTTGATGAAGAGGTGGTAACAGAATAGGAGTGATTGACAAGAGTATTTTTATATAAAATATTTTTATATAATGTGCAACACTACAGTTTAGAAATTTCTATGCATTGTAAATAAGAGTTGTTACTCTTACTCAATTTATGGCTCTCAACTTACACACCTGGGAATGATGGATGGCTCAGTCTGCCTTGAAGAGATGGGAAATCATGACCTCTACAACACTTTCTTCATCAGCAGCTAGTCCTCGACTCACAGAACCACCACGAGCCTGAGCATATGGGTTAGCTAATCAATATATGGTGCGTGGATTGGCCCCAGGAGAAGACAGATGCTGCTGACTCTGCTCTGTGCGGTTGGGGAAATCACCAGAAGGAAAGGTGATGAAAATGGACTTTAACTAATAAATGTATAAGGGAATCCATATATAAAACCTCTGCCTCGGAAAATCTTTGCTTGTCTGGTTTCTTTGGCAGCTACTTTCTGGGAATGGTCTTTTCTTTCACTGTGGCCGCGCATTTCCTCAAACCATGTCTACCATTTTCTTGCTCCACTCAACATACGCTTCTCTTCTCTTTATCACATTTCTCCTTACAACACGGAACTGCAATACATTGACTAATTATAAACGTTTGGATTCTGCTTCTGATAGCAGAGATAAGACATTTTATTATATTGAAGTTTCCAATTCAGTTGTAAGTGAAGCTTATTCTCCACATAAGGTGCTACCATTTTAAACTGTCACCCAAGTGGCCGACTGAAAACTGCCTATTGGCCTTGCTTACAAACACATTCTTCTCAAGCCAATGAAACTGCAATATACACATACTATATTAACTCTTAATTTTTCTTTTGCTTGGGGAATAAAGCGTGGAAAAAAGTACATAGTACTGCAGACTAGATTTGTATGCTATTTTTTCTTCTCCTGTATTGTCAAAACAAGGAAATTAAAGTTATTTACCTCTACCAGCTTATCTACTTCGTCACAGAAAACTCTGTCTTCAGGGGAATCTGCTGCAATTCCTGATATCACGGCGGAAGCAGTACCTGCTAAGCAAACTGCTGAGGTTTCATTAACATTATCAAAATTAACTCCAACACCAAGTGCCTCTAATTCCTGTTTACCTAACCCATCTAACAATTTCAGTGGCTCTACAAATAAATGCCCCAAAATGATCCTCAGTAGTCAGTAAGTCAGCTCCTTCTTTCTTCATGGAATTGCTCTCAGACAAAATAAGAGCTCTGAGGCCATGTGTAAAAGAAACTTCTAAACACTTACAAACCTTGAAAGATAAATGGTTTCACTTGGGAAAAAGAGTGACTGTGGATAAACAAGGAGTAAGCCATTTGCAAGACTCCAAGACAAATATGAATGAAATTTTAGCAGAAATTGTCCTTCTAAAAAAACAGTCAGAGGATTTGGAAAATTGCAATAGCAGAAATAATCCTTGAAATGATGGCTTACCAGAAAGCATGGATGAGAATGACCCCTTTGTTTTCTTCCAATCCTTTACACCCAAATTGTTAGAAATGGCAGCAGCAGTCTCTATAAACTTCCAAGCAGCACACAGATTGTATCATAAGGCAAGGTTTTCTACTTCAAATAATTAGCTCAGATGTGTTATAATTGTTTCATGATTACAAGGGTAAATATGGCTGCCAAAGTTAAAAAAGCAAATCTCATGGTCAGGTCTCAATTTATTATTTTCTCAGGGAATTGAAAAAGCCACTGGAGAGAGGTGACAGAAATGTCTTCAATTAAGAAACGGAAGAATTCAAGACAATTACTCATCAGAGCCAATGTCACAACTAAGAAACAAAAAAGGGACATTTTGGAACCTTCCATAAGTGACAAGCTACCTTAGAAGTGGTTCTTGCTTGGTGTTAGAAATGGGGATTCTGGTTGGCTAGGTTATGCACGTGATTTAAGCGAGAAATAACCTACCAGTCTAGTCAGGATAAGGCGGTCACACACCCAAGATAACCTCTGCTCACCCCCTTGGTAGTTTGGCAGAGCAGTCAGGCTTATCTTAGAGGCAATGTGTAAAGCGTTTGCGCAACACACCAGTGACACACTAGGTACACAACAAAAGAGACTCCAAACAACGTTATATAAATATATCTCATATCTTGTAGATAAAACACATAGGCCACAATCACATAAATCACTTTGCCACTAGGCAATTGTCTTAAATATAATAGTTAGTGCACTGGGTAAAGACTTAGAAGTTGCACATGCCTTGAGCACCACCACAAACACATTATGCCTAACATCACAGTTAGTGCCAAAAAGTAAATACTTGTAAGGTTGCACACATTATAAAACATCAGCAAACATCATACAGCTCCTAAACATCATACTCATTATCTGGTCTCTGCAATGTCACAATGACCTTCCTCATTACATTAGGGCATGAGGTTGCAGCAGTTTAAATTGGATGCATAAAACCTAACTTGCTCAATGTAAATCCATCCGGGAACGTAGGCCGCAGGAACACCTGCTCACCTAGTACAAGTAATGTGGGGATTTCCAATGAATGTTCCCTTAATCTAGCCAGTTCCAAACTGGGGTTCTGTCCTGGGCTCGCTCTGCAATGGCCACAAACGTACAGAAAGAGAAGTGCACAACGCCCCAGTGAGTGGCAGCTGCCTGCAACTGTATAGCGGGGCAGCTGCTGTAGGAAAACACGTCCTCTACAACTCCAGCACAGCTCCTCCTGGCTGCGCCACTTGCTCTTCTCCTACTTCCTTGGTCGGACCTCGGGAGTGGAGGCGTGTCTTCGGGCTCCCAGTGCACGGTGACCTACTCTCCTGAGGCCCAACAGCTGCTTCTACTTCCAGCCAGACCCCTCCTGCACCAGGGAATCGCTTCAGTTGTTGCCAGGTAACCTGTTAAATGCCTGGCCATGTCGGGAGACGCCGATGTGACTCCTTCTCTCCACAGCTTCTCTGCCCCAAGCAGGCGTGCACACTGGAGGCTACGGAGGGGGGAGAACACTTCCACGCTTAAGGTCTTCCCTCCCTTGGCCCAAAACCTGTGGGGCAACTTGCAGCACATGCCATGCTTCTTGTGCTGCCACCCTTCAAAAATAAAAGTGCATCACACATGATTATTGTTGTTAAAGGGATTACCCAATAAAGCGCTCACCACATGCTCGTTGTGCTTGGTTTCTTTTTCTCAACACTTCCTGAGTTGGGGATTAGAAATCATGCGCTCCACGTGCTCTTTGAGAAAGCCACTATAAAGTGCAGACCCTCCACTTTTCTTTTTAAAAAAGGGGAAGAACAGTCCAGTCCTTCACCTGCTCCAGCCAGGAGCAGAAACTGCAATCCTTCACACATCAGGGTCAGTGCTCCTCACACAGTCCTTCCCGTATCCTTCCAGTCAGGTTCCTTTTAGATCCAGCAAGGATCCTTCCGGTATTTTATCTCCCTGAGACTTCCAACAGGAGGCAAGCACACACAAGCCCTTGGAGATTCTTCACAAGCAGGATACCACAGCAGGGCAAAAAGAGTAATTCCGTTCCCTCTCCTACGGATAAAAGAAGCAACTGCAGGCCATCCCACCCCCGCACAGAAAAGGCAGCACTTCCCACACAGTTCTTCTGCTCTTCCTCTTAGCAGGGTCCTCTTGTTTCCTAAAGTAATCTAAAGTCTTAGGGTTTTAGGTCTCATACTTATACCCCATTTTGTCATTGTTCTCTTTGTGGTAGTCCCTGAGCTCAGGCCAAACCAGTTCTGTCCTCCCTGGTCCAGCTTGACCACAGGGGGTGGAGACAGCATTGTGCAGAGGAGACTCAGCCTATTCAGGTGCTAGCGAAACTCCAACCACCACTCTACTCTAAATGCAGACTAGGTCTATTCAGCCCAGCGATGAGTCACCCAGGCAAGGCAGGACCCATCTCAACCACCCTTGTGACTGTCTAAAGTGAATGCACAGCCCCAGCTCCTGTCACTCCAAAACCAGACGCTGAATACACAAGCAAGCAGAGGCACACAGAATGGTCAAGTAAGAAAATGCCCACTTTCTAAAAGTGGCATTTTCAAACACACAATTTAAAAACCACCTTTACCAAAAGGTGTGTTATTAAATTCGGAGTTCAGAGAGCCTAAACTCCATTTCTTCATCTTTTCCCTATTGAAAGTTACACATGTAAAAGGTTACAGTGCAGCTCCAATGTTAACCGATAGGACAGACAGCCTTTCAGTAGTGAAACATGAAATACACAGTATTTCCCTATCAGTATATGTCACACACACCAATACATGTCCTCCCTTTCACATACACTGCACCCTGCCCATGGGGGTATCTTGGGCCTACCTGAAGGGTGCGTTACATGTAAGTTAAATGATGATTTGGGCCTGGCAAGTGGGTGTACTTGCCAGATCAACATGGCAGTTTAAAACTGCACGCGCAGACACTACTGTGGCAGGTGTGAGACACATTTACAGGGCTATTCGTGTGGGTGGCACAATCATTGCTGCAAGCCCACTAGTAGCTTTTGATTTACAGGCCATGGCACACTCAGTGCACTTTAATAGGGATTTACCAGTAAATCAAATATGCCCATCATGGATAACCAATCCTAATCATAATTTATACAGAGAGCATATGCATTTTAGCACTGATCAGCAGTGGTAAAGTGCCCAGAATCTATAGTCAACAAAACAGGGTCAGAAATGGATGAGCAAAAATGCCCCATGATGATAACGTATGGAAAAACAGAACCCCAAATATGTGAAATATACCATATGTGTACCAGAATATTTGCCCCATTAGTCAAAATTGTATCAAAAGCAGAATCGGAGCATCCTTAGGTGTAGCAATGAGGTCCTAAACCCGAGCACTGGTAGTATTTCACATGTGTTGACGATTCAGGTTGTACGTATCGTTGCGATGTCCGAACGCGAGTTCGTTGTGAACCGTACGTTATCATATGGGGCACTCATTTCCGAGGAATTTCTGAAACACAATATAAATAGCTCTGGAATATCACTACCTTCGGGACGGAATTACAACCGATGGGAAGGTACTACACCAAGAAAGACATAGCCCTGAATAAGTCGCGGGTTATTGTGTCCATATCGCTACGAAACACGTGTTGGCTAAGGAACCTAAACAACAGAACAAAAGACCAAAAAAAAGAAGATATAGAAGGAAACAAAGATTGTCCACACTGAAATTATATACTTTGTATTAACTATATTTGCTTGTGCTGGGGGACTTTGTTGAAGCACCTTTGGTTCAACACAACATGGAAATGACCTGTTGTTCAACTGACTGTCACTGCTAAGATTAGTCCCAATAAAAGAGAAGGAAACATAGAAACCTTGTTATAGAGACTTGAAGCAAGATATATCTAGGCGTTAACACAGTTAACCTGAGCCTAAATATGGCAGTTGAAATGTTTGCATTAATTCTGTCTTGATTCCACTTCACTGTTAACAGACCCCTGGGAGGATGATTATGTATTTATGAATTTGCCCACCAGTTAGTTGAAACACCATTGGAGGCATAAGATTCAGTAATATTGATATATGTGACATGTGCACTGACTATAAACTGTATCTGTAAAATTATCTATGCAGAATATTTATATGAAGAAATCCCCGTTTTATGTTTATTTTGATATTATTTATTGATGTAACTATTTGTTTATAGATTTTACATAGGTTCTTATCAGTGGATACAGACAGCAGAAAGAGGCCACAACATGTTTGATATAATGGGAGATATTAATTGCCTGTGATTTGCTTCTCTGTTATTTTTGTGTGGTAACCGATTGCGACACACTTAGAAAATGAGACCAAGCCTCTGGGATGTTATAGACAAAAAAAGGCCATAGTCTATGTCATACATTTCTCCCCCTGACCCGCACCACTTCAAGTTAGAAATTCTCATGAAGGGAATAAATGAGTGTTAGCAAATAAATCTTGTGCCCATGCACCACACACATATCGTTCCTCTGTTTAGAGGAGAGAGAAATGGCCCAGGTGATTGAACATTGAATGTTCGATTCAGGGCATTGGAAACCTCAAGAGCTATTATTTGAAAAAAACATTTCTTTACTAGTGAACTTATATATATATATATATATGTTTATTTTTTTCTCATGTTTAAATATCGTTTTTCTTTCCCCATACATGTTGTTCCAGCACTGAACCTTGTCACTGTGTCAATATTTTTTTCTTGCGTATGATTGTTCCATGATCCGTCCTGGAATGCAGATGTATCGTCTTCGTAATGTGGCTTCTTCACCCTCAATCTTTTGAAGGTATGTCCTTTTTCCTAATTATGTATGTTCTTCTGTCTCCTTCTTTTTTCCCCTTTTTACCATTTTCTTTACCCAGCACTACACTTTCTTTCTTGTTCCCACATCAAAATGATTATTAGTAGTAGTTTTGTTTATGTGTAGGTTGTGCTATTTTGTGTTCCATATGTTATGATCTAGTTTATGTCATCTTTGTACAATATAGAAGGGTAAATGTATTTCATCAGTATTGTACTTAGAAACATTTCATAGAACTTTAGGGGGCTAGGTGCTCTGATTAAGAGACAAAAAGTGTTATCAGACCTCGCTACACGTAAGCACAGAGACAAATTTAGTAGAAACAGAAATATTGAATTTGAAAAATAGTGAGTGTGAAACGTCTTTTTCTCACCAGGTTCTGCAGAAAATGGTGTTATACTTTTATGTGACAAAGCCCTTGATGCAAAACTTGTCTCTCGTGAAAATGATACAGAGGAAAATGGGTTGTGGTCAAATTGATTTTCAAGAATATTACTTTTTTTATATTTAATGGAGATCGTCCATCTCAGGCTGATAATTGTTTTTGGTACAACATTTCCAACAAACTAAAAGATAATATCCTTTTCAGTAGTGACTGGAATCAAATTGATCATATATTTGTAATTTAAAACCTTTTGCAAAGTTTAATTAATACTGAAATCTATTTGATTCTAATATCCAACCATGCTCTTGGCAGCGTTAATCTTGATTTATTACATAGCCCAAGGGGAAACACAATGTGGGGATTTAATATTACTCTTGTATTAAATGACGCTTTCTGTTGCATAGCATTGAATTTTTTAATTTACATTTTATTTCTGTGGAATTGTATGGGAGACATTTAAGACAGGAGTTAGAGATTTCATTATTAGCTATAATAAAGAAAAAGAAGAAATTAAATGAAAACCAATTGAGATATTTTGCAAAATATAAAAAGATTGGAACACCAGTATTTATTCATTGAAAATCCAAACCATGCCTAGGTGAAATTGTTAAAACCAAATTTAAATTAAACAAAATATCCACAGAAGAAACATCTTCACATCTCCTGTGGCAGATATTAACTAGATGAAAAACAGCCATGCTCCTAGCGGCAGATTACCTTAAGATTAAAAGAGGGTACTCAAATTTAGTTTATTCTTAAAAATTATATAGATCCAATTTTTAAACACTTAGATATTTTGAATGAATTTGCTCAATAGTAAAAAAAACTTTGTATACACCTGAATTAATATTTTAGAATGGACATATAAACTACTGGCATGAGTTAAATAAGACCAAGATAAAGTTGTTGGCTTCTTATCTTTCGAAACTAATGTTCTGAAGAAGTTAACAAATCACAAAGTAACTTAATCCTGATCTTGACTCTTATGCCTTGAGCTTAACAGCTTACACGAGTCCAGTAGAGTCTACCTGGATCCCGGCAGATTTATGGCCTGACTTCAACCATGGCTGCTTATTGAGTGAGAGATGATGGGTTCCAGTAACTAATTGCGGCCTCTAGGCTTTAACCTTGTACCTTGTGATCCCAGCTCGACTGCTCCACGGCTCCAGCAGGATTTACTCTGGCATTACTAAAAGAGGAGGGAAACTGGAGGCTCCTTCATTCCGCTGAGCTACTCTGAGCCTCTCAACATCTTTCAGAGTGGGTGGAAGTGGCAAAGAAGGCTGAAGGCAACTGACTCCAGCAGGCTTTGGAGCCAATACTGACAATACCTTTGGAGAGCGTCTGTTTACTCATGCCTCTCTCCCCTCTCTAGCAACCAGACCCAGCACTCCTCCATTCCAGAGTCAACGGTGTTAAAAGCCAGGTAGGTGAGAGTGTTATGGTTGCTGAGGGTGGTCGAGGGCAGGTACAGGTAGTGGACTTCACCCTGTACCTTCTTTTCCATGGGCAAAGGTAATTTATTACCTTGTGGATGGTGGTGCACTGATTTAACATTCATATACAGTGGCAGATATCTGGACTGCAGCATATACAGTAACTTTATACACAATATATACATTTCTGGAGTAACTAAGGGACGAAAAGAAGAATAGATGAGTAGAGAAGAGAGGGAAAATATAAAACATAGAAGACAAAGAAAAGGGAAAGAAACAAGATAACCTCAGACATTCATCTCAGACAAGACAAGAGAAACAAAGAAGAGAAAGAAGAAAGTAAAATAAAATGGAGAAGGGTGTAGGTGTTAAGGTGTAAAAAGAGTAACAAGAGTCATTTAGTGCCAGAGCTATCTCATTAAAGGAAAACAAAATGGCAGGCTCCAGGAAAATAAGCCTGGAGAGCAGGTGTTTGGGGGGTGGGGGGTCAGGATTGAACTGGTTGAAGATGATATGAGAAAGCTCTTTTAATGCCAGGTGCTCTTACAGGAGCACATAATAAAAAAGGAGAAATAACCTACATTTCTTAATTTCTTTGCCTGAAGTAGCTGAAATGAGTTGTTTGCATATTATACCCTTCTGATGAACTTCAGACTTCAATCCAGCCCCCTGACAGCTTATCTGACAAAATTACTCATGATTCAAATGACTGTAGCGCAAAGCAGGGTTCAGTGGTAAACATATGATTTAAATCAGCTGACTGTTAGAGTCAGAGTTTAACTACTGTCTGTCAGAAGCAGCCAGTAGAGCAAATGGAGGGACAGCTGGTTTCCATAGCTAGATGACTGGAACTGATAAAACTAGAATTGCAAACCAATACAAGATCTGACATGCAGCCTAAAGCTGACATGGCTGAAAAAATCTTGAAAAACACCAAAGGTGATGAAAGGCTGGGTATGCCCAGACGTGGGTCCCGTTCTCACTGTGTCATTTGAACCAAGCTGTAACGAGAGGGAAAACAGTTCTGGGTTATTTGTGATCGGGTTAGGGGAGGACCTGGTCTGGCAGTTTGGGTTGTACTGTTCCCATGAGGAGCCGGGTCAAGACTGATTTGCATATGAATAAGTCCAAACTGAGGTGGCATGGTGAGCAAAGGAATATTGGGTTGGGATGCTACCCCAAGTGATTGCCAGTGGTTAGACAAATTGCAAGCTTTCCTCCCAACACCTTTTGTGTCTTTCATATACCGCCCTAAGTGACATGGGTATGCCCAGCCGTGTGTCCCATGCTGACTTTGTCACTGGAACCAAGCTGTACCTGGGTAATGAGCCCATAATTAGGATGAAACCAGTCCTGGGTTGCTTAACTAGAACTAAAACACAGCATTATCAGTGGCTCTCCCACACCCTCATTACAACTGAGCTTAAGCTAGATGTTTCTAGACATAAATCGACAATCGGCTGATAGTCCCTCTAGGCCAAGGGATACAGCGATTTAACTTCACTTAAGGCTCAACCTACCAACATTATACATGGCCCCTCTTGTTCAGAACCAAGTGATAATAAAAGTACAGCATCAATGCCAGTAGTTTCACCACCCTCTGAGAAGAGCTCAAATGAAGAGGTTAGAAACTATGACCACACGACTAGCACCTCCTCTCACACACTGAATCAAGGAGCAAAACCTAAACTTATTTCATGCAGAAGCTTCCTTACCTCTTTAAGTGGCACTCCGTGGGGCATTGAGAGGTCAATTTCAGGACTATAAATCCAAAATGCGCATAGTCTGTTATGATCAAAGCTAAAGCCTAAGAGTTATCTAATGAAATAACTGCCAAGAATATAGAAATAAACAAGCTGGAACAAACTGAATATGCCTCAAATATCCTGAGAACTGTTTCTCAACATTCCTAGAGACTCATGGGATCTAATGGCCTAATAACAAAATCTATCAGGTGTTAAATCAGATTTCACGGTGTACAGGTTCGACCTATGCCACTGCATCTTCAAGGGAACATCTCTCAACACCACTAACGTTTTGTACTGAAGACTCCGAGGGCTGTAGCACTCAAACTACATTCTCAATAGGCACTAAAACATTGTTCTGTAAGATACTTAAGGAAGTTCCTACAATAAAGAAATGCCAGTACACTCACAGAAAGATTTGAAACTGACGCACACACAGTGAACTGAATTCTCAGTAAGTGTTCCAGATAGTGTAGAAGGAAACACCATCTGGAACACCAACTAAAGTGATTCCAAGAGTCACTATTCTTATTAAGAACTACATTCTCAACAAAGGCTCTACCCCAGCTTCACACATCAGTACTAAGACCCTGATCACAAGTTTGGCGGTCTGACTGCCAGACTGCCACGTCCACGGCCTCCAGGACACCTCAGCGTCAGTGGTCTACCGCTCGCTGTGTTATGAGTTGTGCTGTCTGAAATGCCGACTGCAGCAACCGCGCTGTTCCCACCAGGATGTGGCAGTCTGCAATATTGGCGTGGGTGTATTCGCTGAGCCTATTATGACTACGCCATTGTACTGGCAGTCTCCCAGCGGTGGTTACCCAACGGTGGTCGACCGCCGTGGTATGCCCGTAACAAATCACCACAATAGGGACCAATGGATAGATTTAAAAACTTTACAACAGGTGTGCTTTTGCCAAGTGGACACGGCTGTAAATCATACTATGAAACACACCCCATCCCTGACCAGGATCCTTTGCTTCTCACTTACAGCACAGAAGTTAGGAGACACCGTTCTGACCCAAGGCAGCCCCCTTATTTCTTTCATCTCATCATTTAGCACTCTCCACAACCTGTAATGTTTGTTTTGCACATTTTAACCTGTATCACTTTTTTGTTTTTTCTTTCATATAGTCACTCACAGTTTTTTTCTTTTTGTCATTCCTGGCCGAAAGAAACCATGGTTCACTGAGGCTAAGTTGACAGTCATGGTGGATGAAATCATTAGAGTAGAGCCCCAAATTTTGATTCCCACGTCCAGCATCCACCTCTCAGTAGGAAATGTGGGACAGGATAGTCAACAGAGTGATTGCTATTGGTACAGCCCTGTTCACAGAGAGCGAAATAAGGAGGAGGTGGACCAACCTCAGGTTGTGGGTGTGTACCAGGTACAACAACCTTCACCTGGAGGCCCAGAGGACTGGCGGTGGCCCTCTAAGCACCTCATTACAATTATTTCCCTGGGAGGAGAAGGTCTTGGCTATCCTGCATGCTGAGGGCTTGACAGCCATACCTGGGGGAGTGGACTCTGGTAGGTTACACTTCAATAACTGTCACAATATCACAATGTCCTGTTTGCTCTCAATTCTGCTTTTGCTATTGTGTTGTCTATCTACTTTCCTAACATGTGATATTCAAAGTCTCTGAGATGTTGGTTTGTCTGTGTCAATGTGTACTGTTGCATATAACAGGATATGTATCCAACTCCATGACATGCCACATGTTGTAATGGTGCATGTAAGTGGA
Source organism: Triturus cristatus (assembly GCF_964204655.1). Classification (NCBI taxonomy): domain Eukaryota; kingdom Metazoa; phylum Chordata; class Amphibia; order Caudata; family Salamandridae; genus Triturus; species Triturus cristatus. The sequence continues at coordinate 954,491,995 of NC_140583.1, forward strand.
TTAGCATACATATGTCATCCCAGGACCCATATTATGTGTGAATATGTAAATGTATGGTCCATCCCAAATGCATGTTGCCAACTAACTAACGTTTGTTAGGTGTTGGTAAAATGATATTGAAGTGACTACAACTACCATGAGGCCCTGTGACTTGAACTCTAACAAAGGTGCTTGACTCCTTTTGCTCCTTCTCACTTGTCTGCCATGTCACAACTGATGTTCACTCATCATGCAGGTTATCATGTGTCAGGTGTTGGTAAAATGAGATTGAAGAGACTGCAACTACCATGAGGTTCTGTGACTGGCACTCTAACCATTATACTAGACTCCTTTTGTCCCTTCTCACTTGTCTGCTTTGTTACCACTGATCTACACTCATCATGGACTGTACAATGTGCAGACAAAGGTCCACTCAAATATATGTCTGAATACTTTGCTGGATGGTGTCCTAGTCTCATCATTTAAAATATTGATGGCATGAGTGACACCCTAACAACTGTGTACCCCTAAGATATGTACGCCATGAAGGAAACTCAGCTGATGAGCAGTGGTAGGTGACCTCTTTAGTCTGTACTCCTCACATAATGAACAATGCTAAATATACAATCAAGCTGTTCGTTTGCCTGTATTATACACAATTAGGCCTTGGAATGGTCAAATATACATGTTACGACTACACTGTGTTTGTTAAAATGCTTTGGGAATGTCATGGCTATCCCTAAAACCAAAATGCCATATACCTGCACATCTAAGTAGCTGTGGAAATCTACTACATGTATTGAATGTCCTCAAATGTCTAGTAACCACTGTCAATTCCACGCAAATAGATGACAATACTAATCTCTATCTATTTTGCTTCCTTCTAGGTCCTCTTTACTTTGACACAAACTATGTGGATATAGATACCTCACTTCCACCAATAACATTGTTCTCTATTTCTCAAAAGGTCAATCGGTCACAGCACCTGCCCAGAGGTTGGACATCGAACAGAGTTCCGATCCACCCCAGGATGAAGCCCTCAGTGATGACAACACTCCTGGAGATGTGGACGTGGATGATGGCCCTGGCCCATTTGGTCAACCTGGGCAGACGGCAACAGTGGGGCTCACTGTACCCACAACAACATCTCCCACCACAGCCGCAACAACACAGCCAGCCACTGAACCCCCAACCTGTGTACCTAGCACAGGCAGTACCATTATGTGCCCCCCAGTGCTGGATACTGAGGTGGCTTTCACAATCCCAGTCACTAAGGAACCAGGACCCAGTGGGAGGGTGCACCCTGTACCAAGGGCAGAGGTCTGAGGTGCTTTTGGCCTGCAGAGTGAGCCCTTTGGGGCCACGGACACCCAGGCTGCCATCACCCAAGTGCTAGAAGTCTACCATGACTCCCAAGGTGTGATGAGCCAGTTATTTACAGAAAATCTTGGAAATGAGGCAGCTGCAGAGGGACACATACCAGGGGGTTGCCAGCATCCACACCGAGGTGGCCGTGTCAACACCAACATGGCCTCCCAGACTGGGGTGCTGCGGGACATCAACACTACTCTCTACAGGGCTTTTCCACCTGCATCTCCCCCTTCCTGTGGTCAAAGTACATCCAGGCCATTAAAATCTGCCACAGCCAAAAGAAGGGAAGCCCTATCAAAGGAGGACACGCCAGCAGACACCCCAGTTTCAGCAGTTGTGGATCCCCCCTCTGGCAAAAAGAGGGGACGTCCACCTACAAATCCAGGAGGTGGGGATGGCAAGACATCCAAATGAATGTAGTTGCAAGAACTATCTCCCACCCAACCTCTATTTCTTTACCAGTGGCTTGCTAAAGCTCTAAACCTGGGGCATGCTAAAATACTACTCTCCACATCCTTTGATTTTAAAGTTAAGCCCCAACCTAACGAGCATTTAACCTTCAAATATACCGTAGCTCAGGGTTTCGTGTGAGATGATATTAGACATACCCACCAGATTTTAAAGACACCCTATGTAAATGTCATGTTTTGCATATATATACATTTTCTTTTACATCTTTTTCATATTTCCTTCACTCCTTTTTATCTTTTCTCACTAAGGTGAAGGTTTCCATGACACGTACTAAAACGAGCATTCAATTGTTTTCAAAGATATTGTAGAAGGAGCAATGTAACCAAAAACTCCTTGGGGCTAATGTAGCAATATTTGATAAAGTAATATGGCATTGACAAAGAGATAAGAAAAACAAAATGGACGTGAAATTAAATATCTGTTTTGTTTTCTGTTTCCTCACTGCTCCCTCCCCTTGTAGATCCCCCAAACTTTTTACCTGTCACAAATAATTATATGTAAATCTAAATGTCCTGATGAAGATGGAGACCATTGATATTGTCCATTGAAATGTACGTCGGCCAGAGAGTGTGACACCCCAGACTTCAGCAGAGCAATCGAGGGTGGATGATGCCACCCTGCTCTTTATCCATCTGTGGATGCAGTGTTGGTCTGGGGAGTAGTATGATAGTGTTAGTATGCCAGTGATATGGTTGTGGATTATTTGAATGAGGTATGAGTGCAGGGGATTGTTGTTTTTCCTTTTTCTAGTTTTTACTCATTATGTACAGTAACAGTTTGCATATTCTGAATACAAATGTGAAATTGTATTGTGATTGTTGCACAAAATGAAATGTCGTTGAAGTCAATTCTCAAATTTTGACAAATGTATCTAAAAAACAAAAAGATAAACATTAAATAAATTATGAAATAATAACTATCAAAGTTGGTGTATGGAGAGTAGTATTTTAGCATGCCCCAGGTTTAGAGCTTTAGCAAGCCACTGGTAAAGAAATAGAGGTCGGTGGGAGATTGTTCTTGCAACTACATTCATTTGTTTTTTTTCCCCCTTCTCCCAGACCTATTGAATAGGGGGTCGCCTTCTTATATATTGATGGCAAGACACCCACCACCAGTAAGAAACCTCACACCTAATTTCCTCTTGTGTGTGCCACACATTCACTTTCTGGACTATTCCTGCGACTATTCCATATCTGATAGGAGTAATATGTTGGACTTTGGACTCCAGACAATTTGGAGTCTACAATAATGGTTCACCATCCATGACTGAAGACTTTTGGTTTTCTTTGTGTAATTTATAGTAAATATCTTGATCTTATCCTTCTTCACTTCATTAAATACACACATGACCAACTCATTGTCTCCTGCTGTAATCCGCACTGACTGGTGACATGCATGAGGGAGTGAGATGTAGAACTGTAGGGATCATAAGTGAGTGTATCCACTGATCCTTACAAGGCAATCTGAGTATGCAATACCAAAAAGTGATGTGCGTGCCCATTGGGACTCTAGCGAGCCCATATCTTTAAATCATAGATAATCCGGGACACCCAAAACCTTCAGAGGTTTGTGGATATACAATCTATGACTGGTGTTATCACCTGTGCCAAGCAGGATTGGGGATGTTCATGTGGCTATATGGAGTCTTGTGCTGTGTGAATTTTGAGTATCTATCTCCCAAATGTTTGGACCTCAATGTTTCAGAGGACCTGTGTGTGCTAAATGTGATACATAGCTACACTACATGTGTAGAGCTTTCTTTTGACATTTCAGGCAGTGGACATATGATGTGACTTGGAGTGCAAAGTGCCATCAGTGTGCAATGATCATTTGCATGTGACATGATATCTGCAGCAACACTAATTGGTGGTACATTGGTGTTGAACTTGACCTTCAGCACATCATGATGTGTTATGAGCAACAGGTAGATGTGTTTAACTCTGGGCCTTGTGTGAGTATTGTGTAAATCTCAAACTTGTATCCATCCTATTTGGTTACGTTATTTTACAATGGTATGATACAAGTGCTAAAGTATGCAAGGCGATCAACTATCCTAGTATGGACATAAGGATGAAGTGTAGACAACTCAATCAATGCATTTGGGTCTGTCTGGGGTTATGACGTGTTGAACTAACTGGTTGCAGGTTATGAAGCATGCATACATATGATCGTGCTAAATGTGAAGACTTGAGTGAATCATGAGGTTCGTGTGATATGTGCTCTTTATCAGTGTATTCTGTTGATTTGTGTTGGCCCGGTGTGGAAATGCAGTTGCAATAAACCCATTTTACATGTAATTTCAGATATATCCAGGGCAAGCAAAGGAGAAGAGGCCATAATTGGTGGGGACACAGCTGGTCACAGCAGTTGACATGAGACATCAGACAAGGAGGGACCCAATGACCAGGATGGTGTAGGGAGTGCATTGGAGGACAGCAGCTGAAGCTCTACTTTTTCAGAGTCATCCTCCAGTGGACACTCCCGAGTGGTGGCGGACCCCACAGGATTATTACCACCTTCATCCTTGTCCACCACCCCAAGTTCCATCACCACCCTCCCTGTTGTCCCCAAACAAGTTGGCCGGTCCCGCTTCCCTAAGAGGGGAGCAATCTCCTTCTCTCCAGGCACCTGAGCCATTGCCCCTGTTTATCCTGCAGCCCTGAGTGAGGAGGCTAGTGACCTTCTGAGGGTCAATAGCCTCTGTGTCTGTGGGTCAGAATGCAGTCTTGAGTGCCATCCAGGGGCAAGCCAACCGAGCTGACCCAGATCATGGCCTACCAGGAAGGCATTCACACTGCAATGTCTGGCCTACAGAGACCTTTTCAGGCTCTGGCCTCCTACCGCACGGCAGCCCTCCACTTACCCCAACCTTCCACCCAACCGCCTGCCCCTTCAATAACCAAATTCCCTGTAGCCATTTCAATCCCAAGCACACGCATACCTAAGCAAGCGCACACTTCATAAGACACAAGCACCACACATAAACACAAAACATCCCAGAAACTCAACCATGCATGCACACAGCAGACATTCACCCCCTCACCACCCCTACCACCCCAGCATACCCGCAGGCAACACAGCAACAGACAGATCCCTTCACAGCCACACCCATACCCCCAAAAACACAGCAACATACGCAGACCCCTCCATAGTCACAACTATACCCGCAGGCAACACAGCAACACACACAGACCCCTCCACACCCATCCCTGCAGACAACACATCCACAGACCCATCCACAGCCACAACCATACCCACAGACAACACAGCAACAATCACAGACCCCTCCACAACACCCAGCATACACAGGCACATAACACAAACGCTCACAGTCACCCAAACAACAGACACCCACACAACAGTCAACACTTCCACTTCCACTTCCTCCCTACCCGAAATCCATCCCAAACATCCTACCCGTTTTCCCAATGCAGATGTCTTGTTTGCCCTTTCCTTTCCCCTGTGAAACCCCACCGCACAAAGTCACAAAAACCTCCCCCACACCCAAACCCAAACCCATCCCCTCCACTTGCACTCCACCTCTGAGAAACAGCATCCCCACACCCCTAAACCCAGCCCAACCCACCCCAAGACAAACCCATCCCTTCTACTTCCCACTCCACCCCTGAGAAACAGCATCCCCACCCCTCTGAACCCAGGCCACAACCCACAAACCAAAGACTACCCCTTCCCAAAGACAAACCGATCCCTTCCACTTCCATCCCTGAGAAACAGCATCCCCCACTCCCTGAATCCAGCCTAAAACCCCACGAATCCAAGAAGACTACTCCCAAAATGAAACCAACCACTACTTAAACTGCTGTCCCCCCAGTACCATATTCGAAGTGTCTGCTGTGCCCAATGGATGCCCCTTTGTGAGGAGGTTTCCTGGCAGTGTCAGTAAGGGCATGTTTAGTGGCACAGCATTATGCTGTGGCACATGACATAACAATGGACTGGCCATTGGTCTTTTTTTCCTTGACGGATTGTTTGAGTTGGAATAAAACTTTTCATTTTTTGGAAGACATTGGTCCTGTGAAATAAGCAGAGGGGATCGGAGGTGAGCTGAAGATGATTTATTATAAGATCAGTACATTCCACCCGTGGTAAAGAGCGTCCTCCCGATCACGCGCCAAACAATATAAACATGGCGCGTGATACCAAATCACTGCACTACATCCTGCCATTACTATTCCAAATATTTGATATTCTTGTATTGTTAGTGATGTGTGACTACAGTTATGTTTGTTTAATCCCTGATTGCTGATCCATCTGAAGTGGTTAGTGTGATGTGACCTTGGGTCTAGTGCTGGACTTACACAGGAAACTGAGTTATGTTAGATGGATGTATATGTGGGATAAACTCCGATTGGTGCAGACATTGCATTGGGTGTTATATGATATGGCAAGTACTTCAGCTTGTCATGGCCACTATCCACATCATTTAGGTTGCAGTTGACCCTATGATGTATGTTCGATATGTGTTAGGTGTGTTAAAGTTAGATATTTGTTTATCCACACATGGAGGGTGTTAACTTGTCATACCTTTGTGAAGTTTTTAATCGACATGTGTCCATTTTCCTGTGTGTACCTTACACCTACCTTGTCTAGATGTCTGACACATGCTGTTAGTGCTGTGTTTGCTTTCATGAATTTCACTTACACATTCCCTAAACATTCATGACACTTGGTTATGCTATTGGTTGTCCCTCATATTCACAGGTCCAGTGACATTGAATTTGTCAGACATCTGCAAAATGTACAGGCCCCAGGGCCTCAGCCAATCAGGGTTCCCCCTGATAGAGGCAAATCTATCCTGCAGAGAGTGTTTCCATTGGGCCATTAAAGTTCTTCTCACACTGGTTCTATGTAATCCCGTTGACCGACATTGCCTTTTCATGTGGATGATGGGTGAGAGTCCAATACAGAGTTGTAGAGTAGAAGGTGTGTTTCACTGTAATGAAACATCCATACAGATGTTTCTTTGACATCAAAACAGGACCTGGGATGTGTTCAATGTGAGTGTGTCATATTTACTATTGCATCTTGATTTGAGTTGCAGTCACAGGGCCTCACGGTAGTTATAGTGCTTTCTATGTGGACTTACCAAGACCTGACAAATGGTAACCGGCATGAAAAGTGACTATCAGTAGTGACGTGGCAGACAAGTGAGAAGGGGCAAAATGAGTATAGCATCTTGGTTAGGGTTAAAGTCACATGGCCTCATGTTAGTTGTAGTCATTGCTATGTGGACTTACCAAGTCTTGACAAATGAGACCTGCATGAAAAGTGGACATCAGTTGTGACATGACAGACAAGCGAGAAGGGGCAAAAGGAGTATAGCATCTTGGTTAGGGTTACAGTCACAGGACCTCATGATAGTTGTAGTGATAGCTATGTAGACATACCAAGACTTGATATGTGGTAATTTGCATGATAAGTGGACATGAGTTGTTACATGGCAGACAAGTGAGAAGGGGCATAAGGAGTGTGTCACAGACATTAATATGTGTGATATTGATGAGGAGGTGCTGTTGTGGAACACAAATTAATGCACACATCACTATCACTGAATATGATTTGTAAAGACATGTCCATTTGTGTACAGTGTGCCTGTGCAGTATCAGTGTTTTGGCCTAGGAGGGCATCCAACAGATGTTTTTTTGATACATATATGAACAATCTTAAACACTTTTAAAGAAAAAAAATTGGGTAGCTGCAGGAGCACCAAGACGGATTTCTACCAGGAAGGATATAGTTTTATGTTGTTCCACGATATTGCATAGGAAATAACCACCCTCTATTGAGAAATGAGATCTCTGATACCAGAATTTCACTCTCTTCCAATCCCTGTAGCAGGAAACTTCAGGAGCATCTTTGAAAATTAGCTGGCAAGGATCTTTTCAGATTTTTTCAGAACCGGAGTATGTAAAACTGTTTCTTTCAGAACATCCCTGAATACTACTGATACTTTTTGACCCCCTTTATTCTTCTTACTTACATTTTCATATACTCAAAAGGAATGTCAACAGAGAATTTCTATCCCCATATTGCTGCTGTATTCTCTTACATCCAACAAATCCCAGAAGTGGAGAGGGATGGTTAGGTGCAGAGGACTGGGTAGGGCGGAAGAGTGAAGAGGGTGGAGGAGGTGTGCATCAGGGAAGATGGGCTAAAGCAGGGGAGAGAACAAAATGGGAAAAATGCAGCAGTTCTGAGCTTTGAGTCTAAGAAAATGTTACAATAATATGAATGGTTGAGATCCCTAGCTGGAATGGTGATGCCCTGTGAATTAAGGTTAAGAGAACTTGAATTGTTTTGGAAGTCTGGAACACCAAACCAGCTATAGTTTTTGTTAGAAATCGGTTACTGGCTGTCTGGGGTGTGAGACCTGTTCAAGCACCAAACACAATAATTATCAGGGTAAGGTACAAGCAAACCCCAAATTAACCTGTGCTCAACCCACTGGTAGCTTGACATAGAGCAGTCAGTCTTAACTTAGAGGCAATGTGTAAAGTATTTGTGCAACACTTCAAACAGTAAAACAGTGAAAACACCACAAAAACAGATTTCATACCAGGTTAGAAAAATAGAGGTTAATTTAATAAATCAAACAAGACTAAAACCACAACACTCCAATCAGTAGAACCGGAGATATGGATTTTTAAAGAATAAACTGCAATGTAGCACCTAAAAGCATAAAGCGCCAACTGCAGATATCTGGTCGCGGTGGACCGGGTCAAAATCAAAATTCCAAGCCGACTGTCAGATGATCAGAGACAGGCTGCAGGCACCAAGTGGCTAAGGCATGAAAATACCAACTTTCTCAAGTTCCAATTCACTTCCAATTCACTTCGAACTCACATTGTGATCGTGAGACAGATGCTGCGGGGCTGCTAAACTAGAAATTCATTTTCCTTGCCCTTCCAAAGAGGCTAATCAATTAAATACCTCTGCCCATATCTGCCATGGGAGATATCTCATTCGGGAATCCCATTTATCTTCCGATTCTTTGATCAAGGGGTCAAGCAATTGCACATGATCTACATTTGTACTGAAGATGGTCTCATTGAATTGAAGCAATGGAGACAGGAACATCAACGACTAATTCATTCTCTTTGTAGTGATTGTTAATTAATTTATCTCAGAGTGGTGAATCCTATGTATAGGACTAACTCACTGTATTGTTCAATGAAGATGGATAGCCATATATTGATAACTAGGATATTTCCTTATATCTGATTTATATGTTCTCTATTGTCAATGTTTGTTCGCCGTTATTACTGTACCCTTATTTTTCCTATTTATAATATTTTAAATATAGTTTTCTACTTTGGTTCACCCAGTTTGTAATTGATTTACTAATCTATTTTGTTCAATTCAGTTTGAGTTATTCCAATGAGTTATTAGATGTCACTCCATCTATATATATATATCTATATATATATATTCACTGAAAAAAACATAGGTTTCACACATGTTATAGTTAGCGGAAATTTTCCTGATAAAAAACCAATGAAATTCCCCCGTTATAGTTAGTGCAGGAAACTATAACTCACGCGACCGCAATCCTCTGCTGATGCTAATACTGTATTTAGACACTTATTTGCCCATGTCTTCTTCCATAAATTTTTAGCTATACATCTATTACAAATATTTTTTTTTCATAAAGACACATATGTCATCAGCAGAAGATTGCGGTCGCGTGAGTTATAGTTTCCTGCACTAACTATAACGGGGGAATTTCATTGGTTTTTTATCAGTAAAATTTCCGCTAACTATAACATGTGTGAAACCTATGGTTTTCTCTGTGAATTTGCAAGGTTTTTTAACTGCTAATTCCTAACTATAACATGTGTGAAACCTATGGTTTTTTCAGTGAATTTGTAAGTTTTTTTAAATGCTAAGTTACTTTACGCCATTCGTGGCGTGCACGCCCACTTTACGCAGTTAGTGCCGTGCACGCACGGTGGGCACGCGGTGCGCTACGCGCACCGCGTGCCCACGTTACGCTAGATGGGCCATGTACGCACGATGCGCTTCGCGCACCGTGCGCACATGGAGGACATATTATGCGCTTCCTTGTGATAGGTAATCTGTTGAAATTTTTTGGGGAAATGCTGTGCTCTTATATGCCATGCACAAATGGTGGCCTTCGGCCACCATTTGCACACGGGGTGGAGAGAGTGGGGTTTTTTTTTTTTAATAATTATTTACCGTACGCGTACGGTAAGCGTACGGTAAGCGTAATCGGCGAAATTTTCGAAAAATAAAAAATTACCGTTTTTTGCCTTGGGGGATCTTTGAAGACTCAACTAACATGGTTATGTGCATGGGCGCTGTCTAAACAGCCCCTTTATATGTTTTTGGCATTTGTTTATCAGCTCCCCCCTCAGAGTGCGAGAGAGAAAATGGCGGCCGCCGCTTCCTGGTTTCGACCGATTCGAATGTTTACTAAGATCTAAGGGCCAATCAGAATCGCGCTCGCGCACGCCACCGTACGCGTACGGTAAGCGCACCGTAAGCGCACCGTGAGCTGGCTCAGATATATATATTGATTTAAAGGCTATTTTCTCAGAATCTACTGAACAGATTTACACCAAACCTACAAAAGGCACTTCCTTGACCTGAGGACTACCTCTTTGCCAAATTTCAAGTAATTCTGTTCAGCCGTTCGGGCTGTAGCTGTGTCTAAAGGTCCTATGGAAAAATGCATGGGAAAAACGCGTTTTGGGACCCCCCTTTTATCTCAGCCCCCGCTTGACGAATCCCCCCGAGACTTTTAGGGTAGGAGCGGAGCGTAGAGCCCCACCTATTTTGAAAAATTCGCGAGGATTCGTCAACCGGCGCCAAAGTTATTCAAAATAGAATGTTGCGGATTTCCTATGGAAACGTGGTCCTAACTATAACTACCTACTGGCGACCGCCAGTAGGTAATATATCTATATATATATATATATATATATATATCTATATCTATATATAGTCTATGTGTAGTCATGGATAAATACAGTGGACAAGAAACTCCTGTCTCAGAAGAGAGCTCTGAATTAAGCTCAGCGGATGAGGATCAACTCACCTCCAGTCTGGATTTTTCCGGGGAAATGCGCCTCATGCAGATGACAACGCGACAGAGAGGACGCGGCCAAGGACCATCACGGGGGAGAGGACGACCACAACCCCGAAACGGAGAACCAGGAGAGGTGGTCAGACCCAAAAGAGGAAGAGGAAGAGCAAAACAAAACTAAAACCACAAGATCTTAATTTGATTGTTAATCTCACCAATAAAATTCTTACCAAAGCACAAACCTCACTGCTCAACAAGGGCTTATCCTTCTGTCCCAACAAAGACATGGACCTTGCCAACATACGCATTGACCTGTACAAATTTTGCCGTAAAATCAAACTCAAGAAATACTTTGAAGAGAAACCTTCTCAACCATCTTCTACACTCCCACCAAGCCAAACTACTCAACCTTTGAGTATCAAAGACATTCCAGCATTAAGAACAGCTACCTTATTACAAACTGAATCACCTACACAAGCTGGTGCCAGCAACCTTTCTTCCATGTCTGATCTACAATATTGTCACGACACTGGCATTGAAACTAACAGAGGAGGAAACAGTGGCTCTAAAAACCGATCAACGTTCTGTCCACAACTTCCTCCTGGCAACAAAATTGATCTCTTCCAGGAAATTATGGTGGAGGAGATCAATAAAATTTCCACCAATTGTCCGATGTCATCAAATAAAAAGTTCAAAACTACTACTAAACATAAGGACAAGAGTAAGACATGGAACCTCACCTTTGAAGAACACAATGCATTAAAAGAATTACGTAATGATCAAAACATCATTATCAAAGCCTCTGACAAAGGCGGCAACATTGTTATTCAAAACTGTGAGGATTACATTAAAGAAGCTGTCAGACAACTCAATAATAAGGATCACTATGAAAGATTAACAAAGAATCCAATCAAGAATTGGACAGAGGAATACCATTTGAAACTTGCGGCTTGGAAAGAGAGAGAACTTATTGATCTGGAAGAATATTTATACCTAAAAACCAATCATCCAATTACGGCAACAATTTATTTCTTACCAAAGATCCATAAGTCTACCATCAAACCACCAGGCAGACCCATTGTTAGCTCCATCGGTTCTCTACTAGAATCTACATCTCGGTTTATTGACATCTTTTTAATGAATTATGTTACAGCTCTCCCATCATACTTGAGGGACACAATGGACTTTTTGCAAAAAATTGATCAATTACAGTGGAAACAAAATTACATCATGGCCTCTATTGATGTCTCTTCACTTTACACTTCCATCCGTCATTCTGATGGAATCGCAGCAGTAAAAGAATTCCTTAATACTAGAGCAATTTGTTTTTTGGAACACTCCGAAATGTTGATTGAAATGCTGACCTACTGTTTGACACACAACGTCTTCCTGTTTAGAGGTGAACTGTTCCTGCAAAAACAAGGGACTGCGATGGGCACATCCTTTGCCCCAACATATGCCAATCTCCTCATGGCAACATGGGAAACTGAAGTCTTAAAAGACGATCGCGCAAAAAACATTACATTTTGGTCAAGATACATTGATGACCTGTTCATCATCTGGGAAGGCGACTCTGAGCTCTTCATGAATTTTCTGGACTCTCTCAACACCAACAGATACCAACTGACTTTCACATCTACTACTAGTACCTCTAACATTGTATTTTTTTTTTTTTTTTTTTTTTTTGAAACCGTTTATTACAATCTCAAATATATACAGGTATGGGCCTACAACCTTCCGGCCGGCCGCTAAAGTGACAGCAATAAATGACATATATACAATAAGGCACTTGGCGTTACAGAGACGCTAAAGCAGGAGGTATCAACAACGTGGGCCACATGTCTCTGAGCCCACAATACGGTTTCGTTTTATACAACACAACAACATAAAACCACACCCGCAAGGCAACCCGAGAGCGAAAGTGTCAACATATGCTCCTCAAATGGGGGGACCCCAACCATACACTAAAATCGAAGGAGGGGAAGGGAAATAGGTCCGGGACTGGGAAAACACTGTGCTCGGGATTGAGGGAGGGGGTCATCTAGGGGGACGGAGCTGGTGAAGCGGGAGGCAACAATGGCGGCTCGCAAATACCCCCGCGGTAGGCGTTCCAGGGGCCCCACACCTTCAGCCACGCCCCAGGCTTACCCCTCGCCACATACACCACCTTCTCTCGGAACATGCACCAATCCATGTGCTCTTTCCAGGCCGACACTGCCGGGGGCCTCTGGGATCCCCACAGTTGAGCGATGTCACGTTTAGCAATCATATAACCCAGCGTCACCCATCGCGTCTGCGGAACCGAGTAGTCGGTTGGTTCCCACACATTCAGCAGGCATCTCCTTGCTTCAGGCACCAGCGCGACATGCGTAACCGCTCGCAGGACCTCATGCACACCACGCCAGAATCGCTCCACCCTCGGACATTCCCACAGAATATGTAAAAAAGTCTTCAATGCACCGCACCCACGCTTACACAGTCCATCCTCGGCATAGCCCATACGCAGAAGCCCTGGCCCCGTCATGTACACCCGGTGAAGTATCTTAAGCTGGACGAAGCGAAGGCGAGCCGGGATGGCCACCTCCTTCGGGGAGGCCACCGCGGAAATCCAGTCCTCGTCGTCCAGCTCCAACCCATCGGCAACCCAAGCCTCACGGAGCCCAGTCAGTAAGCCCGAGCGGTCATTAATCAACTTCTTGTAGATGAGGGAGATCGTGCTGTCCGGAACGTGGCCATCTAGCACTCTATCCTCCAATGGGGAGGACTCCGGGATGGCGGCCACGTCTGGGAAGACTGAACCCAGAGCGTGACGGACCTGCAGGTATCGAAAGTATTCACTGCCCTGCAGCTGAAACTCCGCCTGCAGTGTCTCGAATGTTTTGAATCCTCCCCTCGTCCAGAGGTCCCCCACTGTACTAATGCCGATCGTGTCCCACCTATCGAAGCCCTTCGAGGTCCATAGGGAGCCCAACCTCTCAGACGCATACAACGGTGACGCCCGGGTCAAACGGTCCTTCCATCCCATAGCTGCATTGGCCGCGTGCCATACTCGCACCATGACACGCGTGGGTCCCGTCAGGCGGGAATCGGGCACGCTAGTGTAGAGCGCTCGATTATAATCGCCACCGGGCAGGAGCATCTTGTCCATTTCAAATGCCGGGTTTAAGGCGGGCCCGTAAAGGCCGTGATTAATTGCAGCTAATTGGGAGGCCCAGTAATACCGCTTAATATCCGGGAGGGCAATCCCTCCGTCATACCACGGGAGCGTCAACTTTGCCAGGGCTATACGCGGCCTCCCGTCCCAGAACAGGCGGCGCTGCAAACTCTCCACCTCACGGAAGTAATGCGCCGGGACCAGGTCCATCGAGTTCTGTAGAGCGTACAAAAAGCGTGGCAATGACATCATCTTGAACAATGCCGCCCGGCCGAGCGGCGAAAGCGGCAAGCGCCGCCAGCGCGCGACGTCCTCCTTCAAGCGCTGGAGGGGGGGAAGCAAATTCCGCTCGTAGCGGGCCACAGGGTCCAGCGTAATATAGACGCCCAGGTAACGAAACCCCTGCGAGGCAATCTGGATCGAGCAGCCCCGCGGGAGAACAGGAGCCTCCCCGGAAAGCACATAGATACAGGATTTGGCCCAGTTGATGACAAGACCTGAGTTACGGCCAAAGGAGCGCAGGACATCGACCAGGACAATCAGTGATTTACGCGGGGAGGCTAAGTACAACAGGATGTCGTCGGCGTAGAGGGACACACGGTCCTCATACTCAGGGGTCCAACGGAGACCACGAATAGAAGGGTGCCACCGCAGCCACTCCTCTAGGGGTTCCAAGGCCAGTGCAAACAGGAGCGGCGACAGGGGGCAACCCTGTCGCGTGCCCCGTCCCAGCACAAATGGGGCCGAGATTCGACCATTCACCACCACCTGCGCCAATGGGTCAGAGTACAACAATTTGACCCAGCTGATGAATCCCGGGCCAAATCCAAATTTCGCCAACATCGCCCAGATGTACGGCCACTCGAGCGTGTCAAACGCCATGGTGGCGTCCAAGCACGCCAAGATGGCCGGCTCCCGCACGAACGGAACACGCGCGAGCACCCCGTGCAAGCGCCGCAGGTTAAGGGCCGTGTTGCGATGGGGAATGAAGCCGGACTGGTCTTGGTGGACCAGATCGCCCACCACGCCGACCAGCCGGTTGGCAAGCACCTTGGCGAGGATTTTAGGCTCCGCATTCAAGAGCGAGATCGGCCGATAGGATGTAACCCGGTCTCGCGGTCTCCCCTCCTTGTGGATAACCACGATGGTAGCTAGACGCTGGTCCGGCGGGAGGGAGCCCCGCGAGTGGGCCGCAAGGAACATCGCACGGAGGTGAGGTGCCAGTACATCCGGTCGCAGCTTATACAATTCGATAGGAAGGCCATTCGGGCCCATGGCCTTGCCCGAGGCGACCGAGCGTATGGCGAGGGCGATTTCATCCGAGGTGGGAGCGGCATCCAACGAATCCCTGTCCTCCACTGAAAGCGAGGGCAGCGCGATGTCCCGCAGCAGGGCATGGGAGTCCTCCTCCGAGCAGGGAGAGACCGGAGAATATACCTCGCGGAAATAATCCGCGAAGCAAGAAACAATGCCTTCCGGCTCAGTAATTCGTACACCATCCATCCTCTCAATCAGCGGGACCACACGACTAGCTCTCTCCTTCTTATCCAACCACGCAATCAGTTTGCCAGCCTTATCACCCACATCATACAGTCGCCCCTGTTGCTCTCTGCTAAGGCCCCTGGCCGCCTCCGTGACGAGGGCCCTATAGGCCGCCTGTTTAAGGTGTAGAACATGCAGCGCCGCGTCAGTCACCCCACTCCCCAGACCACCCTCCAATTCAGTAATTTCGGCCTCCACCCGGGTCACCTCCTCCTGTGCGCGTCTGCGGGCATGGGAGATAAAGGAGAGGGCCTCCCCTCTGAGAACTGTTTTAAAGGCTTCCCACAGGGAGATAGCCGACGGAACGGACCCCACATTCTCCTCAAAATACCGTTGCAATGATTTAATCAGGTCAGCACGAATAGTGGGGTCACGCAGGTACCAAGCATTGATTGGGGCTACCCTGCCCTCTCCCCTCGGGAAGACACCCAAGTGCAACAGGAGCGGGGAATGATCTGAAATACCCCGCGCCAGATGGCGCACCTCTCCCACCCTCCCAGCATAGGCCGCAGGGACAAGGACATAATCAAGCCGCGAGAGGCTACCATGGGCACCCGAATGGAAGGTGTACTGCAGCTGGGTGGGATGCTTTAAACGCCAGCAGTCCACCAATCCCAGTGTGTCCAAAAGGCCCGCTAACCACGCCTGTGCCCGGGGGAGGTCCCTAGGGGGATGACGATCCATAGTCCCAGAAGCCACCGCATTGAAATCCCCCCCAACCACCAGAAGCCCCCCCGGGAGGTCAAGGAGGAGGCATCCCAGATCTGCAAAGGTGGTGGACTGTAGCCCCGGTGGGACGTACACAGAGACAAAGACAACTACCCTGCCCTCCATCCTCCCCACCAAGACAGTGTAGCGTCCCCTCTCATCATGGCGTACCTCGTCTATTTCTAGCGGGAGCGAGGTCTTGATCATGATGCCCACCCCCGCGAGCCTGATGTGAAGCCCGAGTGGGCCACCAAGCGAAAGCCACGGCGATTCATGGCACAAAAGGAGTTACCAATAAGGTGTGTCTCCTGCAGAAAGACCACATCAGGTGACATTCGTTTCAAATACTGCAGGACCACACCCCGCTTGATCCTATCACCCAGTCCGTTAACATTCCAGGACAACAAAGTCAAATCCCTACCCCCCATCACATAACGAAGCCATCATTTGTCCCCCCCAGAGCATCTCAAAAACAACAACACAATAACGGGTTTGCCTTGCGGTAGAAACGAACCACACCTCACCCCAACCCACCCAACCCAACAGAACTCCCCCCACCCTGCACCCCTGCATGAGCCCGAACAGCCCCCCCAAAGTGCAGTGTGCCTGTCGCCCCATAGATAAGAAAACTAACTAGTCCCCCAGAGGAGGAGGGAGATCCCCCAAGAGACCCCACACGACCTCCACAGGAGGGGAACTTACCCTAACAGTCAATAGTGACAACAACGCAGTCCAGAGCAAGGCCTACCATTAATCCCTCAGTCCTGATCCGGCGGGCCCTCCCCACCAACCGCACCCCCCCCACCCCCCCGGCCCCGATCTCCGGGCAAAGTGTCTAGCCAGTCCCCGGCCACCTCGGGTCGATCAAAAAAGTGCGTGTGGCCATCCACCTCCACTCTCAACTTAGCTGGAAAAAGCATCGCATATTTAAGATTCAGGTCCCTTAGGCGACGTTTAACACCGAGAAAGCTCAGTCTCTGCTTTTGGACTGCCGGAGTGAAGTCAGGATAGAAATTGATGTCCATATTGTCAAGTTTGACCGGCCCTTGTAGCCTGGAAGTCTGTAGGATAGCGTCTCTGTCCCGAAAATTGAAGATCCGGGCGATGAGAGGCCTCGGAGGGGCTCCAACCTTAGGCCTACCCCCGGGGACCCTGTGGGCACGCTCCACCGCAAAGAATTTACTCAGCCCCCGAGGCTGGAGATGGGTGAGAACCAGGTCCTCAACAAATAGATCCGCCGCCTCCGCCTCGCGTCCCTCCGGCACCCCGATAATGCGGACGTTGTTCCTCCGGGCCCGACCCTCGGAATCCTCCAGCCGACGATTCATCAGGGCGCTCGCCTGGCCAAGCCTGCGCACCTCCTGTTGGAGGGCCGCCACGTCCGTTGTGAGGCCCGTGGTAGAGTGGGCCAAAGAGTCGACCCGGTCGTTGGTTTTAGACAAATCAGCCCTCACGAGGCCCACGTCCACGAGGACCGAGTCAATCTTCTGCGCCAGAGTGTCGAAGCGCTGGTCCACCGAGGCCTTCATCTCGGCGATGGCACCCATGACGTCTCGGAGGGTCAGGTCCGTGGGCAGAGCGGAAGCATCAGTCGGGCCCGTAGGGGACCTACGCGGCGCCTCTGGGGATCCCTTCTGGAGGGTGTAGCGGTCCATACTGTTGGATTGCTGGGCCGCGCCACGGCGGGTCGATTTTATCTTAGCCCGATCGCCATCTTGTTTTGTGGACATGGTTTCAATCCCCAAGACGAGTCAATCTCCTCAAGAAAGGGGGGGCCGACAGTCCAGTTCAAGGGGTCCAGGGGGGAGCGACCACCGCTCCGTAGGACGGACCGCAGCTGGCGGACCGGCAGGGCACCCCAGCGAGACCACACCACCGCACACCGCCCCGCAACCCAACCTCGCCTGGCAGCAAGGAGGGCGCAAAAGCGAAAGTGAAAGTGCGGGGCACGCGAGTCACCCAGCCTTGCCCGCCGCTGTTGTTCACTTTGTGTCCGGATCGCCCCACCACTCCAGTACGGGGGGCCGGTGTGGAGAAGGCCGCAAACCTCAATCGATGCTCCTGCCGGTGTCCGAGGTCCGATTTAAAAACGGAAAACGGGCGTCACCTCTGCTCGGGCTCACAAATACAGTCCCCTCATATGGGACAGGATTCTGTCAGGATTTATGCAGGAGGTCGCGGAGGTCCTCGGGAGCCTCGCACCTACGCGGCCATCTTGGTTGCGCGCTAGGCTCCTCCTCCAACATTGTATTTTTGGATGTCGAAGTATATATACTAAATGGCAAATTCTGTACCAAAATGCACAGAAAACCTACGGCCAGTAACAGCATACTTCATGCCAATAGTGGACATCCAGCTAAACTTAAATGGAGTATCCCCTATGGGGAAATGTTAAGAGCCAGAAGGAATTGCTCAGAAGTGTCAGACTTTAGCCTACAAATAGATGAGATGAGTCAACGTTTTATGCAACGAGGCTACCCTATGGATGTAATCCTAACTGCAGTTAATAGAGTTCAGAACAAAAACAGAGATGAATTACTTCAAGTAGGCCGGAACAAAGAGGACACTGCCAACATAACGAGACTCATAATTGATTTCAACAACCAAAGTAATGTATTCCAAAAAACTATTTCCAGATATTGGGAAGTACTGCTGCTTGATGAAACCCTGAAGAAAATTCTGCCTCCCGGACCAAGAATCACCTATCGAAAGACAGCTTCTCTGGGAGATATTCTCACACAAAGCCATTTTGAAGTTAAACCGCCAACCACCAAGTCCTGGTTAACCACACCGGGATTTTGGAAATGTTCAAAATGTAAGGCATGTGAACAGGGCAAAAACATCACCTCTTACCAATTACAGAATGGCCATCATGAAATGATTCAAGACCACATTACATGTGAATCTAAATATGTAATTTACAGATTGGAATGCCCTTGTCATAAATACTATATAGGCAGCACAATCAACAAACTCAAACTTCGCATCCTACAGCATCTGCGTGCTATCAAGAATAAGGACTTTACATATCCTATGGCAAAACATTTTTATGACTTCCACTCAAGTGACAACAATCAGCTCAAATACTCTGGCATCAAAATTGTTAAACAGAAGGAAAGGGGTGGAAATCGTATTCTTGAGTTAAGAAGAGCAGAGTCGAGAATGATACTACTAATGGGTACAGAAAACCCACTAGGACATAACTTGGAGCTGAACTACATGTGCACCTTTAACGAGACTTGAATTGATGACCTATGATGGGCTCCTCCCTGTTCCTTTTCCTTTTTGCACTTGTATATATTTCCACGGTTGATCAACAAATTGCCAACTGTTAATTGTTTTCACTGCATCTCTCTTTAACCATCTACTCTTTGATTGTTGTTGATATAGACACATGAATTCCACTTCGCAACATTTGGAATTTTTTAGATGATTCTAGGTTGGTAACGTTATGAATTTTGACAAATAATGCACTTTGTCTACTGACATTACATACTTTATGTAAATACCCATCTTAGACTACATTATCTAGGATTGCCTAATTCCAATAAGATTCTCTGATAGGCTTAAGGTACTTTACCATGATCGTGATTCATCTTTAATTCCAGATTGCCTGAGATTAATTGTAATAATTTTCTAACATTATTCAAATTAACAACAAATACCGTGGAGGATGAATTATTGTGATTCGCAACTGATCTAAATTCTTATTTACCTTTAAATAACATATCTTGATCGACGATGCAATGTATGTCCAGTATGTTTTCACTTTCTACTATTATTTTGAAAATGTTTGCTTTAAAAAGACACTCTGGACAATAGGACTCTATGGTCCAGTTGAAGGCTGAGTGCCGAAACGCGTCGACCGTCCTTTTGTGCGTGTTCTTGATGATTTATGCTGAATAAACACTAACTGAGTGTTCCCTGTGGTGCTGTGCTTTCCTTTGCTGCGACGAACCCTGGGACTCGGGGTGAAGCGAGAGAGAAGTTTGTTCATATATATATATATATATATATATATATATATATATATATATATATATATATATATATATATATATATATATATATATATATATATATGTGAAACTACTCAAAATAATTTCTTTTTCGAATAAATACCTCGTAGGCATCTTTACCTTTCTAACTTTCTCAAAGTGGCATTTTCAGAACTTTTATTTAAAATCCGACTTCACCATAAGTTAGGATTTCAAATTAGCATTTCAGAGACACCTTAATGCTAATGCTAACTGGGTATCTCTTCCCATTTGGAACTTATACTCATAAAATGTAATAAGGCAACTCCAATGTTATCCTATGGGAAAGATAGACTTTGCAGTAGTTTAGGAGTTTTTCACTACGAAGACGTGTAAAAATTTGAAGTAAATGTCCTACTTTTTAAATACATTGCACCCTGTCTTCTGGGCTTTCCATGGCCTACCCTAGGAGTGACTTTAATGTTTTAAAGAGGAAGAGTTGGGCCTGGCAAAAGATCTATTTTATCAGGTCAAACATGAGCTCTGCAATGGCAGGCCTGAGGCATGTTTAAAGTGCTACTTAAGTGGGTGGAACAACCAATGCTGCAGGCCCACTAGTAGCATTTAATCTACAGCCCCTGGGCATATGTATTGCCACTTTACAAGGGACTTACAACTAAAGTAACTAGGCCAATTGGGATAAGTCAATGTTACCATGTTCGTAAGGAGAGAGCACGATCACTTTAGCACAGGTTAGTAGTGGTATAGTGCACAGAATCCTAAAGCCAACAAAAACGAATTCAGCAAAAATTTGAGGAGGAAGGCAAAAATGTTTGGGGAAGACCCTGCAGAGAGGGCCAGGTCCAACAATTTGTCTCCAAGGGACCCACTTTAAAATAATCTAGGTTAGCAAATCATCTTGCCCCAATAACTGCAAAGTGTACTCGCTTCCTATGGTTTATGATACAACTCATCCTTTTGTGAACATTAAAGGTGTAACAATTTTGATCTTGAACCATATATATCTGATTCAGTCTTCTAACAAAGGTTGAGAAGGAAGATGGACACTAACACATATATCAGATTCTCAAAGAGACCTGAATGTTAATCCTGGCTTATGATATGCCCCTAATTATGATATTACAAAATTGTTCTCCACTCTAACTGTTGAGATTTCCAGCTGTGTAGGACCTATTATTATTGCTGGTGATTTTAACTGTATTTTGGATACTAAGCTAGACACTTCTAATCCTGTACACACAGAATGTATCAAACAAACTAGGATTAACCTCTGCAGCATAATAAACACATCTAATATTGTATGCTTGTTGAGGTATTTGGTTCCATAGAAGAAGGCATACTGACCATTTTCCAGCCCTCACAATCGGTATTCTCGCACAGACCATATCCTGATAAGCACTACGATTAGTGATCATTGTATAATTGACAATCACCATTTGCTATAGTCTGATCACTACACTAGGTCAATCTCTTGGCTACAGTCAAGAGAGCCAAATTGGTTTTTTCCTACTGTTAAACTGAACAAACAGGACAATATTATATACATGAAGACTGAAATCAAAGAATGTATTAAAAAAAAAATTATGCACCAAAACAGTATTGTGTGAGACTTTTTAAACTCATATAGCGACTCAGTCCCTCTTAACACATGTTACTAGGGCAAAACAGATGGAAGAAGATATGCTCCAGAAAAAGTAAGTAGGCACTCACAGCAGCTGGTATACTTTTCACAGGATGCAGAAATCACTGCTCCCAAAGGCCAAAATAAAGCTGCTCTTAACGCTAAAGTAAATAGGAAAGTTTCTTTTCAGTTTCAGGCATTTGAAACTTGAGAGAAATTACTGGCCTTGGTGAATAAATTGCCATAAAACTCAAATTTTATTACATCTATTAAAAATTATAAGAGTAGAATCTGTCACAGCCGACCAGAAATCCTTGAGACATTGCAGCAATTTTACACTGAAGTATATCAAGATACTGCTGATTTCAACAGCCATGTTACTCTTAATCATTTAGGGATCCCTGTGGTTGAGGAACTGGAAAATATTCATCTGGTCACAAAGATCACAGAAGAAGAGATTAGAATGCTTGAGATTAGAATGCTTATTTCCTATGTACCTCCTTGCAAAGCTCCAGGGGCTGACAGTATCCCAGGAAAATCTATAAACTTCTAGTATATAAAATTAAACCACTTTTTAAAGTATGCTCAATAAAAATAGTTTAAAGAATCAAATTCCACCTTCATGGTCTAAATCAATTATCTTGATATTTCTGAGCAAAGACAAAGATGCAAACAAAGGTAAATCCTATCACCCAAAATCC
Source organism: Triturus cristatus (assembly GCF_964204655.1). Lineage (NCBI taxonomy): Eukaryota > Metazoa > Chordata > Amphibia > Caudata > Salamandridae > Triturus > Triturus cristatus. The sequence goes on from NC_140583.1 coordinate 954,514,607, forward strand.
CAGACTCTAATATATTTACTAAGTACTAGCAGACAGGCTCATTGCCACTATCGCAATGCTGACCTCTAACAATTAACATTGTATTGTACTGGACTGAGACACCACTTGATTTACTAGCTTAGCGACATCATGATTGACCTTGCAGAGATACAGCAAGATTCACTATTTACCATATTACTAGATGCTGGGAAGGCTTTTGACAGGGTATCGTGGGATTTCCTTTGGGATATCCTTCGGATCATGAAGATTTATCCTGAATTAATTAGCTGGATTGTACCTCTATACCTAGAGGGAGACAACATGGAGTAATGGCCAGAGCTGCCAACTTTGACGCTGGAGACCCAAGTTTGAGACTCATTGTTGGGTCAAAATCCTGTGAATCTGGGCAAATTACTAAATCTCCAGTACCAACAAAAAGTTAATGTGCCCTTCTGTAATGCAAATGGTGCTCATCTAAAGTGCTCCAATACCTCGGGTCGAGTTCACATTACATAAAACAGCAAAAAAAGAAAAAAATGACAATCACCTAAAGCTGAATATTAATTAATGGTAAACTATCTTTCACAATTAATATTTGTTGCGGAATTCAACAGGGATATTCACTGTCCCCTGAACTTTTTGCACTTTTTACAAAACACTAGTACAAACTATTGCAAGCGCAACTTTCTCGTATTGCAACACTAAACCCACACATATCCATAGCAGCATATGATGTTACTATGTTCTCTTTAGCATTTAATCCTCCATTGGTAACTAAAGAAAAAGACTGCAAAAAAAATGTGGTCTTCATTCATGTTACAAACAAAGCTCAACTAAGACTCAAATTATTTTGACAGGGGGATCTATGACAATTAAAAGATTTACCAATCTTTTTGGTAGGCGGAAAACCTTGGTAAAATTAATATCCTTCCAAAATTTCTTTTTCTTTTTTACACTTTACCACTTTACATACTTTCTTTATTTTTAAAGATAATCAGCATCACTATATCATGTTTTATTTGGCAAGACAAAACACCACACACTGCTCTTAAATTTATTTTTTAAATTGCCTGTAACCAGGGGATTGACCGGTTGGAGAATATATTACTGGGCTAGTTTAGGTAGGAAAATACAAGCCTTTTACTCACTGGTGACATCACAAAGCTGTTGGTTGACCTGTTTTCAAACAATATAAGAGAAGGTCAGCACTGGGTTTTGGCAATCAATAATTCTCTAAAACAAACTTACTAAACTCTCTTTCTCTAATATAATGAATATCTGGATTGAGATTTGTAACTTTTTACCAGAACTTCATACCATTAGCAGTACTCAAAGATAATTATGAGCTCTTTTATTTGTAAACAAACTTTATTAGGGTTTTGCAGATCATACATCATAAGTACCGGATCACATTATACATATTAGGATCTCTACAGTATAACATTGATGTATTTGCATACCACGTCCCCAAAGGCAACAAACATTTCCCTCCCTCCTCCCTCCACCCCCACCCTCACCCTCCATAAGCCAGTACAAAATCATACATTTGTTTTTTTTGTTTTTGTTTTTTTTTTAAACCTTTATTACAAAATTCAAGAGATATACAAGTAGGGGCCTACAACCTTCAGGCCGGCCGCTAGTAGACAGCGAGACCATAAAACACATTTATAAACACAAGCGAGAAACAGGAAAAGTCCCACAAATCAAGAATATATCATATGCGGCTACTTTGCCCAAACATCCCAAATAGTGGTTACATTTTAAATGAAGAACGAAAAACAAACCCACAAGGCAGCAAGAGTCTAGGCAACATTATGTGCTCCCCTCGGGAGGACCCTACCAACCTACAAGAATGGGAGGGGGGAAGGGCAGGGGCAGAGACAAAGAGGTCACGAGAACACAGAATAAAGGGAATGTGCTGACTAGGGAGACAGGGCCGCCACCAAGTCGGGCGTTAGTGGCAGGGTACAGATCCCGCCGCGGTAGGAGTTCCAGGGACCCCACACCTTCACCCATTTCCCAGGCCTGCCTCTCGCCACATACACTACCTTTTCTCGAAACATACACCAATTCATATTTTCCTTCCATACCGAAATCGTTGGGGACCTCTGGGAGCCCCACAATTGCGCTATATCACGCTTGGCCACCATATATCCCAGTGTCACCCACCACGTTTGCGTCACCGTGTAATCAGTCGGCTCCCACACATTCAACAAACATCTCCTGGCCTCGGGGAATAACGCAACATGCGTGACCGCTTGCAACACCGCATGTACACCACTCCAGAATCAAGCCACCTCCGGACATTCCCACAAAATGTGGAAGAAGGTCCCTAACAAGCCACACCCACGCTTACACATCCCATCCACCGCATATCCCATACGCATCAGACCCGGTCCCGTAACGTAGACCCTGTGGAGTATTTTGAGCTGGACGAAACGAAGGCGGGCCGGTATGGCCACCTCTTTCGGGGAGGCCACTGCAGATACCCAATCCTCGTCATTCAGCTCCAATCCATCAGCAACCCATGCTTCACGAAGGCCGGCCAGCAATCCCGATCGATCGTTGATGAGCTTTTTATAGATCAATGAGATAGTGCCATCCGGTACATGCCCATCCAGCACTCTATCTTCCAAAGGAGAGCACTCCGGGATGGACACTACCTCCGGGAATACGGAACACAACGCGTGACGAACCTGAACATACCGGAAGTACTCCCTGTCCTGCAACTGGTATTCCGTTTGCAGCACATCAAACGCTTTGAATCCCTTCTTCGTCCAAAGGTCGCCCACCCTGCTGATGCCAATCATGTCCCACTTCTCGAAGCCTTTCGTGGTCCACAAACAACCCAGTCGTTCAGATGCATACAATGGCGTCGCCCGGGTCAACCGATCCTTCCACCCCATCGCCGAGTTTGCCGCATGCCACACCCGTACCGCGACCCGTGTCGGACCCGTCAAACGTGCGTCGAGCGAGCTAGAGTAGAGCGCACGATTGTAGTCGCCACCCGGCAACAACAATTTGTCCATTTCAAAAGCTGGATTAAGGGCGGGCCCATAGAGCCCGTGGTTTATAGCAGCCAGCTGGGAGGCCCAGTAATAACGTTTGATGTCGGGGAGGGCGACCCCCCCATCGTACCACGGGAGCGTCAGTTTCGCGAGGGCAATCCGCGGCCTCCCATCCCAAAACAGTTGGCGTTGCAGACCCTCCACCTCCCGAAAGTAGCTAGCCGGAATGACATCCATAGTGTTTTGTAACGCATATAAAAACCGTGGCAACGACATCATCTTAAACAGCGCCGCCCGGCCGAGCGGCGAGAGCGGCAAGCGCCTCCAACGCGCCACATCGGCCTTCAAACGTTGGAGGGGGGGGAGTAGGTTCTGCGTGTATCGGGCCGCAGAGTCCAGGGTAATAAAGATACCCAAATACTTAAATCCCTGCTGAGCAACCTGGATAGGACAACCCTGCGGGAGGATAGGAGCCTCCCCTGAGAGGACATACACACAGGACTTAGCCCAGTTGATGACTAGGCCGGAGTTACGGCCAAAGGAACACAACACATCCACTAACACGATCAACGATTCACGTGGGGAAGCAAGATACAAAAGAATATCGTCCGCGTAGAGAAAGACTCGATCCTCATACTCAGGAGTCCATCGGAGACCACGAATCGAAGGGTGCCACCGCAGCCACTCCGCCAGGGGCTCCAAGGCGAGCGCAAAGAGGAGAGGCGACAGCGGGCAACCCTGCCGCGTGCCCCTGCCCAATTCAAAGGGAGCCGACACTCTACCATTCACCACCACCTGCGCCAGCGGTCCGGAATACAACAATTTCACCCAGCCAATGAATCCCGGGCCAAACCCAAACTTCTCCAGTGTCGCCCAAATATATGGCCACTCGAGCGTATCGAACGCCATAGTGACGTCCAGGGACGCCAAGATAGCCGGCTCACGTATGAACGGAACCCTCACGAGCACCCCATGCAGAGCCGCAGGTTAAGTGCGGTGTTTCGATGAGGGATGAACCCGGACTGGTCCTGATGGATCAGATCGCACACCACGCCGACCAGCCGATTAGCCAGCACCTTGGCCAGAATTTTCGGCTCCGCATTCAGCAGCGAAATGGGCCTATAAGACGTGACCCGATCACGCGGTCTCCCCTCCTTGTGAATAACCACAATAGTGGCTAGACGCTGGTCCAGCGGGAGGGAACCCGCCGCCCGGGCCGCAAGGAACATATCGCGAAGATGCGGCACCAATGTATCCGGCCGCAACTTGTACAATTCGATGGGAAGGCCATTAGGACCCATGGCCTTGCCAGAGGCAACTGAACGTATGGCAAGGGCAATCTCCTCAGATGTCGGAGCCGCCTCCATCAACGATTTATCCTCCTCCGAAAGGGAAGGCAAAGCAATATCTTTGAGCAGGTCGCGGGAATCTTCTTCCGAGCGGGAAGATACCGGGGAATACACCCCGCGGAAATACTCCGCGAAGCAATTAACAATTTCCTCCGGATCCGTAACACACACACCATCCACTCTCTCAACCAACGGGACAACTCGACTCGCTCTCTCCTTTTTATCCAGTCACGCAATCAGTTTTCCAGCCTTATCACCCATATCATACAGTCGCCCCTGTTGCTCCCTACTCAGGCCCCTGGCCGCTTCGGTGACTAGGGCCTTGTAGTCCGCTTGTTTGAGTCTGAGGGCATGCAATTTGTCGTCCGTGACACCACAATCCAGGTCACCTTCCAATTCAGTTATCTCAGACTCGATACGGGTCACCTCCTCCCGCTCGCACCTCTTGGAATGGGAAATGAGGGACAGGGCCTCCCTCCGGAGTACCGTCTTGAACGCCTCCCACAGAGAAACAGCAGACGACACCGATCCCACATTATCTCCAAAATATTGCTCAAGGGATTTAATCAAATCTGCGCGAATTGCGGGATTGCGCAGGTACCAGGAGTTGATCGGGACCACCCTCCCCTCCACCCCCGGGACAATATCGAAGTGTAACAAGATCGGGGAGTGGTCTGAGATACCCCGAGCGAGATGTCGCACCTCCCCCACCCTCCCCGCCTGTGCCGCTGGCATCAAAACATAATCAAGTCTCGAAAGACTACCATGAGCCCCGGAATGGAAGGTGTATTGTACCTGCGCAGGGTGTTTCAGCCGCCAACAATCCACCAATCCCAGGGTATCCAAGAGGCCAGACAACCAAGTTTGGGCTCGGGGGAGATCCCTGGGTGGGTGACGATCCTCAGTTCCGGAGACCACAGCGTTAAAATCCCCCCCAACCACTAGAATCCCCTCCGGCAGCCCAAGAAGAAGGCGCCCCAAATCAGCAAAAGTAGTCGTCTGCAACCCCGGTGGGACATAGACAGAAACCAAAATAACCACTTTACCCTCCCATCTACCCACGAGGGCCGTATATCGCCCCCTGTCAACATGGAGCACCTCATCAACCGCCAACGGGAGCGAGGTTTTAACCATAATGCCCACACCCCTCGAGCCAGAGGTGAAGCCCGAATGAGCCACAAGGCGATAGCCCCGTCTATTCATAGCACAGAAGCAATTACCAATAAGGTGTGTTTCCTGCAAGAATACAATATCAGGTGAAATCCGTTTTAGAAACTGCAGGACCACACCCCGTTTTATCCTGTCCCCCAGTCCGTTAACATTCCAGGAAAGAAGTCTCAGTCCCCTACCCCCCATCACAGCCAAAGCCAATCAGTCTCCACCCAGAGAGCACCTTGGATATAACACAACAATACATCTGCCTTGTGGTACAAACAAACAATACCCAACCCCAACCCAACATTCCAAACAAAACTCCCCCCTCCCTGCACCCCTGCATGAGCCCAAACAGCCCCCCCAACTTGCAGTGTGGCTGTCGCCCCTGCATGAACTAAACTACAAAGACCCCCTAGAGGAGGAAAGAGAACCCCCTTGAGACACACCTCAACCTTCAGTGGAGGAGGAGTAAGGCACGACAATCAAGAAACCCTGAGCACGGCCGTAAAGGGGCACCATCAGGAATTAGCCCCAGTATCAATACCTCAGGTCCGGTCCAGTGGGCACTCCCCTCCCGCGGTCCCCAACCCCTCTCGATCATGTCCCCTAGGCAAAGCGTCCAACCAGTCCCCAGCTGTCTCCGGACGGTCAAAGAAATGAGAGCGACCCTCGAACTCCACACGCAGCCTGGCCGGGAAAAGCATGGCGTATTTCAAGTTCATGTCTCGGAGCCGCCGCTTAACGCCCATAAAACCCAGTCTCTGCTTCTGGACCACCTGCGTGAAGTCAGGATAGAAGTTCACCTCCACGTTCTCTAGCTTAAGCGGCCCCTGCAGTCTAGACGCTTGTAAAATCGCATCTCTGTCCCGAAAGTTGAAGATACGGGCAATAAGAGGCCGCGGAGGAGCTCCGACCCTCGGCTTGCCACCAGGAACTCTATGGGCCCTCTCCACCGCAAAGAATTTACTCAATCCTCGAGGCTGCAGACGATTAGAAATCAGATCCTCCACGAAGAGATCCGCCGCCGAGTCCTCCAGTCCCTCAGGCACCCCGATGATGCGAACGTTGTTCCTCCGGGCCCTGCTCTCGGAATCCTCCAGTCGCCGATCCGTGAGCGCACTGGCCTGCCGGAGCCGACGTACCTCCGTCTGGAGGGCCGCCACCTCAGTTGTGAGGCCCGACGCGGTGTGGGCCAAAGAGTCAACCCTATCATTTGTCTTGGAGAGATCTGCCCTAACAAGGTTGACATCGATGAGAACCGCGTCAAGTTTGTGCGCCAGGGTGTCAAATTGTTGACCCACCGAGGTCTTCATCTCCGCTATGGCGCCCATGACGTCCTGCAAAGTCAGATCTGTAGGCAAATCCGGGGCATCCGCGGGGTACTCAGGAGGCTTATGCAACCCGCCGGGAGAACCTTTCGGTAGGGTGTAGCGATACATTATGTTGGCTTGATGTGCGGCGCCACGCCGGGTCGATTTGGCCTTCAGCCGCTCTCCATCCTGCTTCGTGGCCATCGTCCTGTATCCCGTACACCCACGAGTCATGCAGCGGAGAACGATCAATCGAGGCCAAGGACCCCAGGGGTCTCCTCAGGAAGGCGGAGCAGATCTCCGCAGGCAGGCAGGGTCCCCCAGCGAGGCAACCACCACACAAAGAAGCGCCGTGATCCCACTCGCGATGGTAGCAAGGGGACTCAAAAGCGAAAGTGAAAGTGTGGGGTACGCGGCTCGCCAGGCCCGTCCCGCCGATGTTGTTCACTTCTCCACTGGATCACCCCCAACTCAAGGCCGGGGTCAGGGGAGGAGCAGGCCGCAAACTTCAATCGATGCCCATCCCGGCACCCGGGGTCCGATTCGAAAACGGAAAACGGGCACCACCTCGGCTCAGGTTCACCGACACAGTCCCCTCAACCAAATCAGGATGAAGACAGGATAGATGTAGGAGGTCGCGGAGGTCCTCGGGAGCCTCGCACCTACGCGGCCATCTTGGTTGCGCGCTAGGCTCCTCCTCAATCATACATTTGTTAGCAAAGATTGGTATGTCTGTGTAAGCTAAAGAAAGGTGCTAGATAGTGGGTGCTCAACTCTGAGCCTTGTACATCAGCTTTTGCAAGTACCAGGGGCATCCAGAGCATCAATAAGGGCCCAATGCACCTTAATGTGGAGCTAGGTTTGGTGATCCCGTAGGCGAGGCTATGGGGGTTTCAGATTCCGGGGCAGTAAACACTTTCTACCAATGTATCCCAAGCGCGTGCTGATTTTAGCATGCCCATCTTGCATCTAGCTTCCCTCTGGAGCAATCTCGCCTCGCAGCTTATCCATTTCTCCATGTAGTTGCTCGGGGCCCTCCCGGAGACTTCCAGTTCTTCGTGATTTCGCATTTGTCCAAGATGTACGTCAAAAGATAACTATGAGCTCTTATGACTTTTTCATAAAAAATACTTTTTCAACTGGCTTCTGACCACCATTAGTAAATTAGGAAATGTATTTTAAGGTAACTGAATGAAATCCTTCCAACAGATTAAAGCAACGTGTAACTTGCATATCAATAATTTCTTCAGATACTTGCAGATCTCACATTTTGTCACTGAAAAGATGGCTTAATTTCTCCCTCTATGTCAACAAACATTTTTACACTTTTTAGTTGGCTCAGGCATACCAATCATCTTGTATTTATCCGCTGAATGCCTTAAAGTTAAACCAGAGGATAAATTACAGTTATCAGAGAGATGGGCTGTATGGCTATCTGAAAATGGAAGGGTCAGTCAAATGTCCTTGATACTGGTTTGGTTTTGCAAAGTTATTAGTCCCACCCAGTTAAGAAGCCGACTTTACAGCACTTTCTTTGACACCAGCGAAATTAGCTAAATGGTACAAACAAACCAAACTTTATATGTGATGCTATCAGTATCATGTGGATAGCATTCATATGTTTGCTACTCGCCAGATTCTGTTTGAATTTTAGATCACCATTTTTTTAAATTATCAATAAATTTGCTCACCGATTTAACACAGCGAACTACTAGTGGGCTACCTAGATGATATCATCTTTTATGCAATGCCAGCAGCCCTGTTAATTATTGCTAAGCAATGGAAAGACTGTGTAACCCTGACCTGTCAGGAATGGTGGAAGGACTTAAACATAGCCTTTGTCATAAGACAAGGTTGTTTACTATCTCATCTATTATTTATTCTTGCTTTAGAACCTTTTGTATCTAAAGTAGGCAAAATAAACACATGCAGACTTTTGAACACAACAAAGACCAAATTAAGTTGTCTATTTATGTAGCTGCCACACTTTTCCTTTTCGCAAACCCAGAATTATCTATTTCAGCATTTTTCGAAAAAGTTAAAACGTTTACCTTCATCTAAGGGTGTAACTATATTTGGACAAATTTGAGATTCTTCGGTGTAACTACATGTGGACAAATGAGAGATCCTTCTGTTGAATTAAGTTTGTTTAAGTAAACTCGCATCCCAAAGCTTCCACTCTATAAAATCCTTAAGCCTTCTAATGTTGACAGAAATCTCATATAGGATTACACTGGGAGGGCAATCTTTATATTAATTGGTGAATTCACTTGTGGAAAAATATGGCTAAAGACACAGAAATCTTCTTGTGCAGAAAACACTACTCAGTATTTATTCTTTATCTACAATAGACGTCTTATAACAACATGGGTTTTAATTAGGATAAGTCTCGCTGCTCCTCAGAACTGTTAGTCTTTTAATGAGATTGGAAATGACCTAAAACATTTTCTACTTACATGTCATCACACTCATTAATTTTAGAAAACAATTTTTAGGAACACATAAACTTAATATTGTATTGAAATTTTCCCTTCACCTTTACATGCATATATTCTTAGGCATTCTCCCAGAAAACTGGAATGGCTGTTCCTTAAATGTTAAAATAATAGATCTCATGCAAACAGTTGCCTTTCAACAAATCACAAAGAACAAATTGTAAAGAACTGGGTGAATTGCAAAAATATCTCTTTTCAATTGTGGTGATACAAAGTATGTTGTAATCATACATTTCACAGAACATATGTGTCTCCTATTTCTCTTGCCTTTAAAAGAGAAACCATTTGGTCTCCTGTAACAATTTATCTTAACACTACTGCTATGTTTCATAATACGCATTAAAAGTAGTGCAGAACCCCCCTTGAAGGTTTTTGTTCTTATATTACAGTTTTAATACTCTCTGCCTAATGTTTGAGAAATATTTCCATCCTCACATTGTTTGAACATAACTCTCGGGTTTATGATAAGCAATGGTCACATATATTTTCACCATATAGTTATTAAGCTCATTGAGCATGGAATTTAGTTACTTACTACTAAATGTATTTACATTTGTTTATCATATAATTTCTTTCAAGCCACTTGTTTTACTCCCTACTGTGCTTTCCCTTTTCTATTTTTCTCTCACCTCTTCTTTCCCACCTCAAACCATAAGTTAATTGTCATACTGAAGTTTTGATGCCTAATATTGATTTTGCTGTGTGGTCTGATATCTATTATAATTGCTGCATTATATACTGTGGTCCTGATTCACAAAGGTAAACTTACACTTTTGTGTAAGTTTATGATTGTTTATTATTCATAAAGGGATTTACAAGTAGTATATTTACGAGTGTGGAGTCTCCGCATAATCCTCAATAGTTTATTAATAACTTTTTATTAATTCTTGGCGGTACTGAGGTCAGTTCAAGCCCTTCTACATGCCACATGGTCTCTTCTGGTCGCAATATGGAATACAGATCATGCCCCGTACACCTTAGTTCCATGTAGCCCGAAAAAGAGACCACCTGGTCTGTTTGGATGAAAGCACTATAATAAATTATTTAAATACACAATAACTCAAAATCTGCTTAGTCCTCTTTGTATGGCGTGAAAACTGGATCCTTAGGGCGGATGTTGAAAACTGGGCTGTAGAGCCTTTAAACATGACAGCAGCTTCTGGGATAGGAGGTAGCTGGGCTACAGAAGACAAGATCCGATGGACATAACTGGGGCCTTCAGAAGTGAAGAATCCATCTTCTCACAAGGGTAGGTTAGAAGGAAGGACTGTTCACAGAGTAAACGAGCCAGGTGATCTGATTGGAGGAGACTCGACCTGCAAGAAGTCATGAATGATTGGGAAGTTGAGGAAGGTTGGTATTGGCTGAGAACCATCTGGGAATGAATTACATTGGTTGAGACTAAAGTCCATATCAAGGGAAATTTCCAAGTCTGAGACTGTGCTGGTAAGACTCGGCCTGTTGGTGACTTGCTATCTCCACGGAGAAATCCAAAAGCCCCAGGGATCCCGGTAATGAATACAGTCCATTCCCTGCTAACCCTTAGTACATTTTGTTGATCCCTCAATGCATTAGGACCTAGAATATTTACGGGGCAGGTATGTCTGTGCGGACCCTGAAGTCCCTGCCCACATCTTGTCTTGCTGCTCCCCAGTCAGTGCATGTGCTGAATCCACCACCTGTTCACGCTCATGGCGTGTTTTAGCTTTATACACTGCCCCTTGCTCTCCAGAAAAAGTCAGAAATATATAAATACCTGGATGGGGAATGAACAAAGGAGGCAGGCTCTTGAACTTTTAATCGGTAGATATCCCTTCTAAAACCCCCACAGCTCTAGGCGACCCTGAAAAATGCAAAAATCACATATTTCCTCCATTACATACTCAGGATGGCTATCCACCAAAACAGGCTAGGAGCCTGTAAATCATGGTCGGAAAAGAACTGCTGGGACGTGACCTGTGACATGTTGAATATAGATGACACTTGCCATAAAGATGGACTGTATAACTATACGGCTACAGGGTTGATGAAGTTCTAAATTACTAAGTGCCTGTATAACAGAGGCATTAGCCTAGTGGGCTAGAATTGGGAAGGAAGAAGGCAAAATATAAACTCTGAATCTGTTTGGTCAGTGCAAGAAGTTGGTTATCCTAAAAAGTTGGGAAAAGGCAAATCTGTGTGGGACCCCTTTCTTATGGAATGGCAATCAAAGCGGAAATTAGCCATTGTTACCAAGGATGCTCTCTGATTAAGACTCAAGGAATTTCTTTAGGTATGGGGTGTTGGGCAGCATTATTCTGGAGGCAAGCGAGAATGCTATGTCTGTCACTGTTAAAGGGTGCTAAGGAAATTGTGGAAAACCAGTCCTGCAACACTGCCAGCATCAGCTTCTCATCTCAGTTTATCCTAGGTAGTCACTGCCACTAACTCTTGATGGCCTAAAACCAGTTTGAGGGGTGTCCAAGAGATTGCTGTTTTCTGTCAAATATTGCAGCCGTGCTAATATGGCATATCCCATCAATTCGATGGGTATATGGCAAATTTTAGATGGTGCTGAAATTGGCTAAGAGAAAATGTCCAGTTGTACATGTTTAAGAGAGGCTCCTCAAAGACGAAGTTAAATGATGTAGCTGCGGTCACTGGTAATTTGTGATGAGAAATGGTTAGTCCTGATTAAGAATTTGGCGAAAGGGTTACTCTGTCACAGATCTGATGGATGTCCTACCCACCTTATTACAAGTGCGTTATATCCTATGGCACTGGTAATAAGATGGGCAGAATATCCGTCATGTTTCCTGCGGAGTAACGCTTTGCAAAACTCTAAGGGGCATATTTACTACGAAGTGACGGAGTGCGGCTTGAGCCTCCTTGGCTTAGCGCTCCGCACTTCAAAAACGCAGGGCAGCACCATATTTACAACAATGTGGTGCAGCCCTGGTATTTCTCCCTGTGCTGGCTCTAAATTAAGCAGCCTAACAGCAAAGCTGGCACCCTTGCACCATAGTGCAAGGGTGTCTGCGTTGAGGGGAATAGTGTTTATGTGCAGGAAGGTCTCCCGTCCTGCACATAAACAATCTTTAAATTGCGTTTTGTAACTTCTATGTGTGCTGCTTAATGCACAACGCAGCACACATAGAAACAGCAAAAACAAGGAAAAATAAAGCATTTCTCCTCGTTGCGCCTGTTTAAGACCAGGTTTTCCCGGGTCTTAATTTTGGCGCAGCCCCATATTTACGCTGCCCTTGTAAATATGGGGCAGCGTCAAAATCAAGAGGTGTTGCGGTGGAATGCCCACCAAAACACCCATTGCCCACCCCTTTCACGCTAAGAATAGTGTGAAGGGGGCCTTATTTACAAGGCGGCATTAAGTCACGCTAAGTGGCTTAATGCTGCCTTGTGAATAAGGCAAAGCCCTTATCGCCACTGCAACGTCCTGAAAAGTGACGTTGTGGTGGCAGCAGGGGCTTGTAAATACGCCCCTAAGTTAGGCTCCAAGTCCTTACATTTAGCTGCCAGAAACAGGTTAGCAGGAGATTCTAAGCAGTGCTAATAAAGTTTTCTTTGCTGTCAGTATGGAAAGAGTGGCTCATTTTCTCCAAAGATATTGACCCAAGGAGGGACTCTGGGTCTGGGCAGTGTTAAAGGGATTGTGACAAAACACCCATAACACCATTAGATTGCACAGCACAAAAGAGGGCGTCTACTAATGAGCAAATGGAAACTGGACAGAGTATCAGACATCTGAAAATCCCAGTGACAGAAATCTCCAAGACAGGTAACGGAGACATATTGTTCAGGTTTGCTAAACGGTACTGAGAAAAGTATGTGCACATTGTCTCAACCCCTTATGGGTCTTATAAAAAGCACGGGTTTAGGTCTTGAAAATGGGGGATCACTGCTCCGTTCTTCAATGATGGAACATTAACGGTGTAGGACCACTTTTTGGATTGCTTGAACAATGGGACCCTTGGTTATGTGTTGGATGATGGCGCACCTGGGCAGTTGAGAGTAATCAGCTCCAGCACCTGGGGTTAAGGGTAGAAGTAGGACCACCCCTGAAGCATCTCTTGGTGTCAGAAAGGTCCGCACCGTATAGAGACTACATCATAACCAGTGGCAGCAGTAATCTTCAGGCCCCTACTGGGTCAATGGCTCAAATGCTCACTACAAACAGATAGGGAGGGTGACCTCAGCCTTACCAATAGGCATTGCCTTTTTATGTCTATGGCAGTTCTAGACCCTCTTTCGAAAGCAATCTTGCCTAAATGTATCTGGCTCTGTTCAGATAGCTCGGCCAGTCTCTCTTGCTAGCGATGTCCTCAACTCAGGCCTCACAAGGGCCTTGAGGTCAGAGAATGTGCCTCACTACTCCGTGGCACACTCCTTCTCTTCAGCCAAGCAGAGCATATCAGCAGGGCCTTCCCCTTCACAGATCTATGGTTATTTCCAATGCTGGGTACAACACAAACTTTATGTCCTCGTTCTCATACATAGTACTCTTCTCAGCTGATGCTGCAGCGTTTCTGTCCAAAGTAGAGAGCCGTACAAATAATGGCTCTAGAAGGTCAGTACTTTCCTAGAATTGGAAGCACTGGCAGAAGGTCACAGACCAATCAATTGATGTGCCCACTTTAAAATAAGCCGCGGCCCATGCAGGTAAGAGCAGTGTGGAGGAGGGGCCGGATGTGGGGGGGGGTGGTGGTGGTGGTATTTCAACAGACAAGGGAAAATGAATTATTTATTTAATTTCCCTCGTGGTCGTCTGTCAAATTCCTCCCCCCCCCCCCCCACAACCTGGCCCCACCGCCCTACCACTCTCACCTGCACGGGCCGCTCCTGTTTAAAATCCCTAACCCCAGCCAGCCATCCGGAGTTAGTCAGTCAGTCAGTCAAAATTCCTTTATTCGATAAATTAATATCATAAAAGACACATACAATCCTAACAAACACAATTAAAAAACTTTGAATAAAACACACAATTCATGCCATGAATCCCGATCATAATATGACCTATTTCATATTCAAATATAAATAATGTAAAAACTACAGTTATAAAATTTGTACGTAAAATGTTAAAAATGATCTAATTTAAAACCTGCAATGGGAAAATAATTTTTTTCCTAATACGCATAGCAGCGACCAAGAAGCTTGCGACGTGAAACATAATTCGTGGAGTACTTAGTTGCAATAAATATACAAGTGCTGGCCTAACCTGTCTGAAACCCAGCTCCCTCAATATCGGCAGCAAAAACTTCCTCCTGCAATCCTTGTAAAGACTACAGAACATAAAAAAATGTAGAGTGTCCTGTCTCGAACTATTATCACATTTGCAGGGTTCTGCACGATCCACAGTGCACCAGGTTTTAAAAAAGCCCAGAGAGAAGTGCACCAAATTAAACCTAAATCTGATTAGGAGGAACCGATGGTATGAGGCGTTCACAACAATCAGATATGGTTCAGGACCAGGGGAACTGATCAGGGCATAATTGGCTCTAACTGTTGGCTTTGTCATTTCTAGCTCCTCACGTTCTAAGGAAAATAAGGTCTCAAGGGCAGTTTTGGTCATTGCAAGATCCTTCTTCGTGATAGTTTCTGGCGATCGGAAGAGGGCCTCGCGACCTATCTTTTGGAACCCAGATTTTATGTATGCTAACCATGATATTTTATTTACATTATCCAGTTTTAAACAGTTATTTAATATTACATGGTTTAAAGTAATTTCTTTGTTCAGCCAAATCTTGAGCCAATAAAGGAGAGGAGCCATTCTAATCAGGTCTGTCACAAAACCAATTCCCACTTCCGTGTGTGTAGAGAAAGTCGGAGTGGACTGTGGGACAGAAAGGGTGTCTTGTAGGAACTTATTTTCAATAAGCTGTATTTTATTATGGTTGGTGTAGCCTCATATCTCGCAGCCATACGTTGCGACAGCTAAACATTTTGCCTCGTAAACTTTTAGTAGGGCTACAACTGGTCTGGCCCCTAGTCTTTTAACGAAGCCTCTAACTCCCGAAACTGTCCTAGCAAATGCCACACTCCGGCTATTGATTTGAGGGTTCCAAGTGCCCTTTTCATCAAAAACAACCCCTAAATAGGGGAATGTTGAGACCCTGTTTACCACATCCCCACAACAAAAGAAAGTTTTAACCCTGGATTTCTGCCTTCCCTTCCCCGCAATCAGGACCTGAGATTTTTTCGCATTTATTTTAAGATCCAGTTTTTGCATAAAATCTCCGAAGGCATCCAGCAACTTTTGCAACCCTACTCCAGTGCGAGCCAGAAGCACTGCGTCATCCGCATATAGGAGAACCGGGACAACCTGGTCTCCTATACGCGGGATGTCTAAAGATACCTCTCCCAACTGAGAATCGAGAGCGTTTATATATAGGGTAAACAGCAAGGGTGCCAGGATACATCCCTGTCTGACACCTCTGTCTGACCTAAAGAGCCTCGTGCATCGCCCATTTGAGTTGACTCTGATTTTGGCTGATAAATCCGAGTGAAGATCGGCCAAAAAATATACAAGGGAAGGTTGGAGGCCCATGGTCAATAGGATATTCCAAAGTTTGGATCTATTGACAAGATCGAACGCAGAGGAAAGATCCATAAAACCCATGTATAAAAACCCCTCCTTGGCCACAGTGTATTTATTTATTAAAAGGTGCAAGTTTAAGCACTGGTCAATGGTGCTCCGTTTGGGTCTAAAACCGTATTGTGCATCCGACAGGATCCCACTCCCCTTCAACCATTCACTTAATCTGTTCAAGACCACTCTACCCAGTATTTTGACAGATGAATCTATCAAGGAGATTGGTCTGTAACAGGAGGGGTCCTGTCGGTCTCCTTTTTTAAAAATTGGAATAATGATTGAGGTTGCCCAGGTAGCGGGAAAACTATTATTATTATTTAGCCCAGTCCTGTTGAATACATTGGTTAAAATGTTTGCCCAGATATGTGGATCAGCTCTAAACAGATCCGCAGGGACCCCATCAGGTCCCGGGGCCTTGTTTTGCGACATTTCTTCTATGGCCCTTTCTACTTCAGGAACCTGAAAATCCAGGGAAAAAGAATTGCTTTGTGGCAAGCTTGATGAAGCATGTTTACCATCTACAGGCAGGCTGTATATTTTTTCGAAATGGGTTAGCCATGCCTCGTCAGGAATATTACAATCAAATTCGTGATTTTTATCATCATTAGAGAACAAGGGCTGATTTATAGTTGCCCAAAATTTCCCACTATCTTTCAGAGTGTCAGTAGACAGAAGATTTGTCCAAGCTTCCTCCCTTAGTTCCTGTTTTCTTTGGGCTAAGGCCTGTTTATATACTAGCCTTTTAGAAACTACGAGATCCCTATCTCTAGGGATTTTTTTCAAGGCTTTGAGAAGGTCAGCGTGGGATTGAGAACAATTTTTGTTAAACCATCTTTTTTCCAGCTGAGGTTTTTGCTTCCCTTTAAACAATAGATTCTGATTTATTTGTTTACAAATAATGTTAAAGGCATTTATAACCTCTGGGCCTTGAGACTGAGGATCTAGGCAAATATTAAACTCCGTTTCGGTTTGAGACCGAACTTCGGACAAAAAAGTAGTTGGAACCACTTTAGTCCACCGGAGTTTCCTACCCTGATCAGTTAGGACAACTTCTTTCACCAAGTTTTGTGACGGATGCCTAAACGCTAATGTTCGGCCACCCGGGATTATCTCCAGAATCACCGGGTTGTGATCACTAAAAATAGAAACCTCTGTAAAATAACGTACAACTTGGACTAACATTAAAGAACTCAAGAAAATATAATCGATGATTGTACCTTTGTCTTTCCCTTTAAAGGTTGGGATCCTATTTTCTCCCTCCCCACAAGCTGATTCATAAAGGTTCCATTCTGCGAGGAGATATTCTAATCTTTCCCCCTGTTTAGAATGTTCAAAATGTGGGGCGGCCGAGAATTGCGGATCCTCATGATCATCACCTCGACACAATTTATCGCAAGGGTGGATATTTAGATCCCCCATCAGAAAGATCTCAAAGGAATTCGACCTTGAACTATAAGATAAAAGAAACTGCTCTAAAAGGTCCAGATTATTGTCGGCATCCATTGAGTTATATAGATTAATAAATAAAACTTTATTTACATCGGGAGCCGAAAGTTCCACAATTAAACAGTTTGGACAACCTGCATCAAGCTGCCTAAGTGAGCCCTTTATCTCAAGGGAGAACAACGTGATCAAGCCACCCTTTGCTCTCCCTGCTACACTTTGTTTGGCTGGAATGTGGAAATGGCAATAGCCATCCATAGAAAAACTATTTTGTGTGTCCCAAGTCTCTTGTAGGGATATTATGTGGAATGAGCATAGGAATTCCTGCCAATTAGAGTCATTCATTTTAGCCCTAATACCCGCCACGTTCCAACTCATAATCTTACAAGGAGGGACTAAAGGGCTTTCTGGGTGTTTTATCTCCCTGATGTCATGTTCCAAGGATGTGAAAGTCTCCTGAGCTGATGCCACCAAGATGGCAGGAGGGGCAGGCACTGGGTTAGGTGAAAGAGAAGGGTCAGAATGATCCTGTGAGTATACAAGAGGAACGGCGAAACTTACACCAGTATTACAATCCTCTATCAATGATGGGGCAACCAATGTAGGACAATCACCACCAAACTCTATTGGACCACCCGGCAGTTGGACATCGGGATTTATTCTCTTTGTAGCGGCTCTATCCTGATCTATTATATCAGTAAGATCAAGAACTGTATTGTTAAGGTTCAGTCAATCCACACCTTCCGTATCATTGAGAGGACCAAAACGGTTATGCAATGGGAGGTTAAAATCTGGAATAGGTGGTCTAGGGTTACCCCTGTTTACCCTTACCCATTGTGCTGGCCGAGTAAAATAGATAGACGGATAAAAATACCGTAAATCAAGGGTGAGGATACCTACAGGATTTTGGGTATTAGGATGGTAACAAATGTGCCTAACTACTATAGGATCTCTAAAGTTTATAATGATGCAATCGCCCTCTACATCCTTAATTTTAGTGCCCACCCAACTCACCCTTCGCACGAACAGAATTTCGGCTTGCAGGTTGGATGGAAGAGCCCTATTTCCATTAAGCCAATGTATGACCTTGTTTTTTAAATCTCTAAAGGATTCTGTCTTGTCATGTGAAATCTTAGGGACGCCCGCCAGAATAGCCGTATAAGGAAGTGACTCTTGAGGTAGATTTATACATGGTAGTATAGAGATCGGGCCAGTATTCAACGGGCGGGGGTAGCACTAGCAAGCTGGTCTTTATTTAAGTCTACGTTCACTGGCTTGGTTTTACTTATTCTATTTACAGTATTGGAACGTTCTTTGTCAGGCACATCTGCGGAACCAGTTTCCGTCGCCATGGGTGCAGAATCTGAACCACAATGAGGATTTTTAGTATGCGAAATTGACACGCTAATAATATCTGAGGTGTCCTTATGTGGTAACACGCCCTTGACCGGGAATAAACACCCATGGCCTGGCTGCAGTTCTAAAACTTTTTCCATCACAGCCGTATTTGCCGACAATAAATTTTCAAGGTTCTCTACTTTGGCGCTCAATTGTTTTACTCTCTCTAAGATGGGAGCCAACAATGATCTTAATAATTGTTCAAATGTGTCCATGTTACCAGTAGAAGATGGGTTCGCACGTGGCTTGCCAGATGTAATTTTAGTGGCTGTAGAACCAGAAATATCTAAAAGTGAATTACAGTCTGATTGAATATTAGTATTGGTTGTAGATAACTGGTTTTTTGCCACTTTAGCTCGTTTACCCTTGCTCACCCCGCCTGGACGTTTCCTTTTACAAGATTTGGGCAAACTCATGTGCCCTTTACCCTTGACTTTATCAGTTTCTGATGGTATCTCTGGGTTAGGGAATAAAGGAATAGTGTTATACACTCCCAAACAAGAACTGTTTTCCAAAATAGAAATGCTGTCTGTGCTGCGGCTGCTGTTTGGACTTATGTTCGTTTCATCTGAACCAGGAGCCTCAATACTGGGTGCCACATTTTGGACCGTGTCAGTAGCCGCGTGAACAGGGGACTGTGCCAACCTTATGTTCCCCAGAGAGGATCTCTTAGCTGCTAGCTCTACGGACAGTCTCTTCTCTCTAAGAATAATCTCATGTTCGAGAACACGAGTAGCTCTGGAAATAAAGCCATCCAAGGAGCCTGATATTGATCCCCCTGGACAGTCTTGGCCGCGTTTCCGACCAGATCTTAGAGAGGTTGCCATAATTTTAGGAATGTAGTAAACGATCCAGGAGCAAACAGGAACAGTACTTTCTGCCTTGAGACAAAGGGGAGCCAATAGATCAAACTGTTACTATACTCGGCGTAAATCGTTGCAGGGATAACAGCCAGTACCTGAGACGAGTGACAAAGAGATATGGCCCGGCCCGGCCTCCGTCGACCCCGGACGGCCACAGACGGCCCGCCCTCTGCCCGGGCTCAGCCCGGCGCCGGCCGCGCGCGTCCCGCGACGCGGAGGGCGCGCTCCAATTTGTAGCGCCTCCAGGCGCGTCCAGTGGGCGTGCGGTTCCGCCCTGCCCCACCTAGTGCTGCTGGGAATTGTAGTCCCCCTCCTTGCCGGTTCCGCGGACGTTGCAAGCGCGGCGGCGGGAGGGAGACCAGTGCGCAGGCGGGCAGGCAGGCTGCAGACAATGTTCCCGGACTCTCAGGGCTGGAGACCTCAGCTCACGACCTCGTTGCACGGCGGACCAGGTACGACACCCCCCGGAGTTAAAATCAACTTCTCACACATTTCCCTGGGGTTCCTACACTGAATGTGTGGGATTGGTGAACTGTGTTGGTTTGAGTTTTTTGCTGGGCAGATCACAGGCTGGGTTCCAAAGGCACCAGTTTCAACTGGTGGATTGGCTCTGGACGATATTGAACTGGTGTTTAAAAAAATGGATGAGGGACAAACTGCAATGAAGTCTCCAAAATGAGGTTTAAGGGGCTGCACCAAGGACTCCCTGGCCTTAACCCACATGTACGATACCATATCCATACAGCGCACAGTCTCCATGCATACCACACATAAGCACACTTATACAACATGAAGTCAGGAAGAAGTGAAGGACCCAAGCATTGGACAGCTGAGCGCCATTTCCATGAGGGTGTCAATAGACAGACTTCCAGGGGTGCACATTAAAAGGCTGGTCCTCCTCGTGAGGCGGCAGCAACCCTTTCGATGCATCCCCAGCCTACATATAGAGCAAATACAAAGCGAATGAACTCCTCCATTGGGCTGGAAAAGCAGAAAAATCTGGGGAAATAATGAAGGGACACTCAGAAAGAAACAGGATGGCACGTCTATCCACATATTACAAGTTATTTCATCTTACAGCAATGCTATCTATTTGGGGATTGCATTTAAGCTTCCAGCTCTACTTTAGATTGTTCTCTGAGTTTTACCCTTTTCTGGTACTTGTTTTCCATTTTCATCATGTAATTTCATGCAAAGCCCTGTGACTTTACCCCCGATATGTGATCACGGTAAAAACATGCAGTGTCAGTCCCTGCGGTGTTGTGTGTGGGTATAGGTGCTTGTGGCGTTCTACTGTAGCAGACAACTTGATTGGCACCTCTCTGCCATTTTGCAGTCTGACTACAGACAGCTTTGCCTATCTCGAAGACAGCATTGTGGCCAGTACTGCACGCATAGTGCGCCAAACCTGAATTTATCTGCCAGATACAATATGTGAAGTCTCTGTTCCTAAGGGCGCCTTAGGCAACCACTTTTTTGTGGCGAGACTGAATTCACTCTCTGTCCCCGAGTTAAATAAACATGTAAATAAATATTAAGTTGCAGAAAAAAAAGCATTTTCGAGTACCAGTGTTTGTTTCACGTTCTCTCTGCGCTCTCTTAGAATTTCCAAACCGCTTTCCAAAATGTGATTTGCATTAATAACAAATGTCGCTGAAAGCAATGCAGGTGAGCTCTGCCAAGAAACGCCGAAGGGGGCACAGCTCATTCTCAATTCACTGTTCCATTCAGTGTCAAGTTGGTCTTTTCAAAGTCCCATGGGGGCTGCAGTGTGATAAACACAGCCCTGCACACAGGAGAAATTACAAGCTAGAGTGCACTCCGAGGTTTTGAACATTTATCATCAATGACAGTTCTGTATTTAAAACTCAGATGCTTTGAAACTAGTGATACACTATCTTCTGGAAGGGTGCATACAATGACTCCACTGTAGGCCTCTTACATTGCATGTTAAACTTAAGAGGAAGAGTGTGGTGTGGTGCCAGCCGGGCAGTCAGAGTGTTGTTAGAGATTATGCAGACCTCCTCACAAACTAAAAGATGTTTTGTTCTCCTTGAGGTCCCTGCACACTCTAAGCTGGAGTCACTGATAGCCAAGTTGCCTCAGTAAAAATGTCTGCCACCGCGGGCACATTATGGCCTCTGTTACTAGTGCCCCGGAATAATGCTTGTAATTTCCCTGCACTGAAAACATTGTTATGGGCGGTCCCTACAATTCCTTGTCAGCTAAAAATCTAAGGGTGGGTGCAACTGTTGCATAAGTAAACAAAATGACAGCAACATTAAGTGAGATTACGCAGAGTTCTATGAAGATCTTAGCCCTGCTTTTGGCTCTATTTTCTTTGCGTATAAAATGGACCTGAGTATGTGTAGGAGGCTGAGTTAGTATATGGTGCACACTTATTCAAGTGGTGCACCTTGCACTCATTCAGGCAACGCTTATGGTGATTTTAGTGGTCTTTGATAACCATAGGACGCTATCAAAGTGGTAGCTGTGGAGAGCAGCCTTCAGACTTAACTTGAAGGAGTGTTGAGCAGCTTGTTTTACCAACTTTAATCTGAAGTGTAGGTTAAATGAAAAGAAACCACACAGTGTGTATACAAAAATACTTCTATTTATTACACAGCACTCACTAACACATTGGTATATCTCCTAACCGGAGATATCAACAGAGTACACAGGAATACTTAAAAAGCAATCAGGTAAGTAGCACAAATTACAGTGGTCTCCAGGGAGGGACCAACCATATACTAAGAAAGTGGAATGCGAACTGCAGCGTAGGATGGGATTTGGCCCAGAAGACTGAGAGAAGCCGGGACACAAGGAACCATTTAAGGTAAGTACCCAGGAACACTAACAAGGCTGTGTGCAGAGTAGAAACACAGCTGTGTGTCTAATAGAAGTCAATAAGGAAGTTGCAGTTGCCGTTTTGCAGAAGAAGGACCCTTCTCAGAGGACCCTGAAGAACTCCCTTGGAGGACAGAAGGTTGGAGAGCCAGCACACCCTTGGATGCCACGGCAACCAGGTTACCTACACCAGGAAAGCCAGATGCATAGGGGTGAAGAGACGTCAGAAACCTCTATAGACAACAATAGAAGACTTTGAAGAAAATGCCTCTGGAGAAGACTGTGAATAAGTCCAGTGGAAGGGTGGATTCTTGAAGTGTAAAACCTGCAAGCAGAGGGGAGAAAGTCTATGCCACTTAGAGGTGACCAGGAGGCACAATGACACAATGCCCACCGATGTCAGGAGGGTCAGAAGAGTCAACCGTGACCTTGTCGCTGTGGCTGTGGGGACCAGGCACACTGCAAAAGACCAGGAGCTTTGCATGAGCTGTCCCACATTGGATATCAGTGACTGGGTGGTCGCTGTCCGGCGGGATCACCAACAAGCCTTGGTAGACGCAAATAGTGTGGAAAACGTAGAAAGAGCAACTTTGTGACCAGCAAAGTCCAAGGGACTCACCAACAGCAGGAGAATCAGGGCAGGCCTTGAGCAAGAAGGGGAGCCCTTTGAAGTGGTAGAACACCCTTGGGAGGCCCATAGACTGAAGGCACAGGAATCGCAACTAGACCTCGAGCAGCTCACCAAAGATGAAGAGCCATGGTGCAGAGGATGTGGTGAGGATGCTGATCTTGAAGGTAAGAGAGGCTGGAGCTTTTTGTAGCCCATAGATCTCTGGAGTGCAGAGCCAACAAGCCGTGGCAACGGCAGGTCAACATGGTGCTTAGTGGTTCAGTCCCAACAGTTCTGACAAGGGATACTGGCCTCAAAATTGCAGAGAGGATTGGTCAGGCCTCGATGGAGT
Organism: Triturus cristatus; assembly: GCF_964204655.1. Taxonomy (NCBI): domain Eukaryota; kingdom Metazoa; phylum Chordata; class Amphibia; order Caudata; family Salamandridae; genus Triturus; species Triturus cristatus. The sequence continues at coordinate 954,538,002 of NC_140583.1, forward strand.
TGCAGAACCACCACCTGTGTTGCTGAGTCTTGGGAAGTCCATAGGATGACAGGAGCAGCAGATCGGTCAGCTTTGTTGCGGTGCCTACAGATGCAGGGGAGTGACTCCTTCATCCAAGGGAGTTTTCTTTGGGTGTCTTTGATGCTCACAGGTCTGTTGAAGCACAGACACAGACGACGAAGAAAAACAGCAAAACCAGGAGCAGCAGAAGTCTTCCTTGGTACAGTCTCGGTTACAGTTGAAGTCAACGAAGTCCAATTGTTCAGACGGTCAAAGAGCAACATAGTTTCAGGCTTTAGTCCTGTCCCACGACGAATCTAAGTATCCAGCCAAATGTGAGCCATTAAGAACCGTAGGGTAAAGGTTGGAACAACTCAGGGGTGCATCCCAGAGGAGGGGCTAGACAGAGGAGAGGTTACTCCTAAGTCCTTTGTCCAGTTTCATGCCAGAGCGGGAGTCAAGGGGTCATTGAACTAGCTCAAACTGGAGCATGCAAGGAGGGCACCAAATGTGCCCTTCAAAGCAGTCTGGTGGCACTGGCAAGCGACCCACCCCAGCCCAATACACCAGATCCTGTCTGGGAGGTGGTCACACCTTCCTATGACAGGAAACCTATTGTTCTAGCTTCCCCTGCTCGAGCTTGGCTCAACAGCAGGAGGGTAGAATCATGTCTGTGGTCGGCAGCAGAACTAGCTTGCTGGCAGACCCTTTAAGGATGTTACCAGTACAGGGGCGTACCCATGGGAGCCCCTAGTACATGGGATCGTACTTCCAACACTGGAATCAGGATTGGGGTACGATTCCAACCTGTTTGATACCAAAAATGACCATGTTCGGTACAGCCACTATATAGTTAGGCATCTCATAATGTCCATTATATGTATTAAAATGGCTGACAGCACTTACAAGGTCTGGAGAATCGACTCTGGGGTTTGCAGGGGTGTCCTGCTCATACAGGGGCACCCTCACACTTATAACTATGCACCCTGCTTTGAGGACTGAAGAGCCTGCCATAGGGGTGACTTATAAGTTTTAAGTGCAGGGACCTCAGATATAAGGAAACGTATATCTGTCATGAGAGGTGCAAGCACCAACTCACACAGGCTGCAATGGTAGGCATGTGGTTGCAATTTAAGTGGACTCCCATGGGTGACACAATACATGCTGCAGCCCATGGGAGACCCTAGTGTACCAATGCCCTGGGTACCTTAGTACCATATACTAGGGACTTACAAGGGTGCACCAGTAACCAATTGTGGAGGACTTACCATGGTAAATTTAGGGGAGAAAGCACAGTGATTGGGATCCTGATTAGCAGGATCCCTGTCAGACTAGGTCAAAAACACACTGACACCAAGCTAAAAGTGGGGGTAGCTTTGAAAGCAGATCCTACTTTCCTACATTGATCCTGTATTCCTCACAAGTAAGTCCCAACCCTTCAATAAGTGCCTCTTCTTCCAAAACCTTATAGTTTTCTGCATCCTCTTCCCATCCTGCCAGGAGTTTGTCTCTACCTTTGTCTGTACAGGAGAGCCACTGAATAGTTGCCCGCTGCTTTTGGGGGACCTTCTGGACTTTACATGCCTTCTCCAGAGCAGTAATCCACTTATGGATATCCTCCTGAATTTTCCAAAGGGGCACTATCCTACTGAGATCCTAGAGTCAAAGTGTTCCTCCACGACTCTAGTCTCTCTATTGCTTTCACCATTGGGGTCTAACCCCAAATTCCTCCCCTCCTTCTCCACTTCTATGACTTCCATCTCCTGGGCCAACTGCTCCCTCTTCAGCTTGAGTTTGGCCTTCTCAAGCCTGGGCAGATTGTACTCCCTATCTAGCATGGCCTCATCTAAATTAGAGTGAGTACACCCAGCATCTGATGCTGAGGAAAGGGCGTTTGAGGAAGAGAAAGACTTCCTCCTCCTAGGAATCCTGTGAACCAACCCAGGGGGAGTAAAAGTGGGCCTACTGGCATGACTCCCTCCAGTACCACCAGTACAGGTACAGGTGTAAGGTCTTCCAGGGGAGCCTCTTTAGGTTCCCCCTGGCCATTTCCATTGACAGAGCCAGTGGTACTACAGACCTCTTGCTCTTCAATGTCATCCCCCCTACCAAGGCCTTCCTCCTCCAGTGACCTCCCAGGATTCTGGATGTCATCATGGTGGAGTAATTCCAATATAAAAGACCTATTGGGGTTACTACCTGTCTTCCTGGAACCTAAGGGCACTGCACTGAGTCTGGCTAGATTCCCCAGTAGTGGACATGGGGCTATTGTAGTATAGTGTACCCTACTCTAGCACTCTAAACGTCCAAAGGGTTGGAGAAAGGGCTATGAATTACCCTTGACACTTACCTAAAAGTTTAGCAAAAAATCTTACCTATATGTATTGTGTAATTTCCAAAGGTAGTAGTGGTTTCTTGTGAGAACCTTACTTATGACAAAGAGGTAATGCAATGCAAGCCTTTATCCCAACTGCTGCACCACCAATGTAGGAGACAGGCTCAATATATAGTGTCCATCTATGACGAGGCACTGTGCACTTACTCCAGACAATCCTTAGTGATGGTGTTTAGGTCCCTGAAAACCAAAGCTCCCAAGGGGTAGCTGTGGAGAGCAACTAAGTCTTATCCGGGAGGGGTGTAAAACAGTTGCATGTACCACTATAGTCAGTCAGTAAGCTTTTCACATAGGAAAGAACCACACCAGGTGAGTAGAAACATTACTTTATATTTATTACTACACACTAGACACTTACTTGGTATATTGCCTACCCGGAGATATCAATTACACACAAAGAATACTTAGAAAATAGGTAGGTAGCATAGAAAAACAAATAGGACCCCACCGGGGGCCAAATCCATATATTAAAATAGTGGAATGCAGAATGGTTACCAAAACAGGACTAGTACCCAAGGTTGGAGGACCCCAAGGGAAGCAAGGAAGCAAGTAACCACCCAAGGTGAGTAGCCTGGGACCCCAAGGCGCCCGGGTGCGCAGTGGTTACACAGGGCCTGACGTCCATAGGACAACTCAGGGTAAGTCGCAGTTGGATCCTCAGAAGATACGAATAACTGCTGCAAGGAACCCAAGTGCATATGGGTGAAGTTGTGTTAGAAACCTCCGTAGAAGCCAATGACGGGCCATGGAAGTTCAGCAGCTATAGCATCTCGTGGCTGGTGGAAACAGGATGAAGAATCCAGGTGAGAAGAACCTGAAAGCAAAGGGGACAGAGTCCAAACCACCCGGATGTGACCAGGAGGCACAGGAGCACAGTACCAGCCCAGGTTCTCGCTGTAGCACAGTAGAGAGGAGACAGCAGCTGTGGAGACCAGGCGATGTTGCAGAAGCCCAGGAGCCTTTCATAAGCTGTCACACACTGGTGGACGAGTACAGGAAGGTCAGTAGCCGGCAGGACCACCAACAAGCCTTGGCACATGCAAACAACGGTTCGCAGGAGAAGATGCATGGTTGCAGACCATCAAGGTCTGTGGGACTAACCCAGCAAAGGTAAGTCAGGGCCAGCCATCAACACGCAGGCGAGCCAACAGGAGTCAATAGAGCCCCCTTGAGGACCCTCTGGCAACAGGCACAGGTGGTCACAAGGAAGCCCAGCAGCACACTGAAGACAAAGGCCCATGAGGCAGAGGATGCAGGCATGGGATGCACGTGCTTGGAGCTGTGCAGTGCTGGAGGCAAGGGTACTTGCAGCTTGAAGATATTCGGTGGAAGGAGCCAACAAGCCTTGGTAACGCCAAACAGACACTGTCCACAGGGAGGCGGTCTACGTTGGCTGGAGAGGGATTACAGACTCCCAACTTGCAGGGAAGACTGGCCTTGCCTCTAGTGAACCAACAAACCACTACTTGTGTTGCAGAGCCGGGCGATGTCCGTGGCAAAGTGGTCATTGACGTTGAGGTGCCTGCAGATGCAGGGAAGTGCCTCCTTCATTCAAGGGAGATTCCTTCAGGCTAGGGTCGAGGCTGAGTCCTTGGTGACTCGGAGGATGCACGGCCACAGAGTTGCAGATCTTTGGAGAAGCACAGGGATGAAGATGTAGCCGAATTCTTCCTAGCCATTGTGGTCTTGTTGCAGGTCCTGGCTTAAACAGCAGAGGTTCAGTGTCCACAAGCAGAAGAGTCTTTGAACAATCTTCAGTGATAGGCAGTCGGTTCCAGAAGCTGTTGTCAGGACGAATCTGAGGACCCACCCTCAGGGGAACCCTTAAGTAATCCTAAAAAGGGGAAGGATCTCTTCTCTGGTGACCCACCTATGAGAGGAGGTCAGGGACATACCTCAGATGTCCTAGCCAGTCAGATGCTCCCAGGGGCCAATATTCAACATGGCACAATCAAGTGGCCACCTAGAGGAGCTCTGGGGCACCTCCCTTGGCAGGAGCTGGACAGGGGGTTGTCTCTCCTGTCCTTTGTGTAGTTTCGAGCCAGGCCCATTGGGCAGGGCTGGGAGGCATGAGTGAACCCGGGCCCCTGGAAGCACTGGCGGGACGGCTGGGGCCCTAGCGGCAGCCGGCTGAGAACTGATGGACCTCAAGGGGGTCTGAGGTACCCTGTCCCTAGTAATCTAGAGGAAAAAATTACCCATTTTCTTTTAATCCGTGCACACAGAGTGACAGAGGGGACCGAAGGCACAAACTCACACAGCCTCCAGGATCCGTAGATGGGCTTTAGGAAGCAAATGAACCCTCATCCGGACTTCCAGGGCAGCCCGGCCATCTGGACACACTATTGGAAAGTATTGCGTGAGACTAGATGGCTGAGGGAGTCGGAGTGACCAGATGGCCGGGCTCGTAGTACAGCCATCTGGTCACGCTGTGCCTCAATGAAAGGGCTTCTGCTTGTCCCTGGAGGGGACAGGGACGGGGACTCTGCGGCCCGGGTGCTCGGTGCCCCAGCAGGGCATCAGGCACGGGGCTGCGAAGGGGCCCTGAAGGACCTCCAACCCGGGGCCACAGGCATCTTAACATGCAGGCGAAGCAGGGGAGGCCTCTCCTGGCCTGATGGACCCCGTCCTGGTCCCTTGGTGGTGGGCCTGCAAACATACAGACACATGCAGCCTATAAATAATGAATGTTCTAGAGGAATGAGTTCACCAGGCCATGGGGCCCAGTGAGATCCCCGCTTAAGCTGTTAAAGCGGGCATTCACTACACCACAGGTCACTATTGTAGGAGTGCAATGGTTATTTATTGTGTTGGGACTGTCATTGGCAGCACTGGCGGGGTAATGGGTGGGGCACGCTGCAGTGACCTTCTGAGAACGGCCCAGGCACTTATATTGGTTACAAATTAAGCACTGTTTACTACTAATTGCAATGCCCACTCCAGGCTTTGAAAGCCAACTGGGAGCAATAGCTAGGTACACTAGAGGACAATGATAGGGCAGAGGCATGCAGACACCCTCGAGAGGTAACCATCAGAGCGGGGATTGCCCTGGTACAACTTAAAATCTTGCATTCCTCCTATTACACTAGAACCCAATTGTACAAAATCGGCAAAGCCCACCATGAGAGAGGTCTGAGGGGTTGTGGATGAGTAGAGACACTACTGCACACACTCTGGGGCTTTGCCCGCCTCCAATTTATTTGCAAACAAGTAGAACATTGTTTATTTATTTATTTATAAAGTTTTTTATAGCGCGAACGTGACCCAAGAGGGTATCAGAGCGCTTTACAGTAAAAGAACATAAATGCTTGAGGTGGTATACACGCATTCAAAAGTGTCAATTTGTACAAAAGAAATATAAAATATATGAATAACAGACATAGAGGACCGTGATTCTGCAGGACTTTGTACAATAGACAGTTAATGAACATTAGAGGATTGTGCTAGCAAACATACATATTATAACTTTTAACGATTCACAGTTGATGTAAAATGTATAGATGACCAGGGTGACCCACAGCCAACTAAGCTTTAGACTACATACAATTATTGAGCAAAAAGGGCTGTGATATAAGTCTTACATACAGTAGACTCGACCAATCCATCTGAGATAGGCAATGGTAATAGGATCTTAAAGATGACTCGGTGACATCCTATAATTAAAACTTAGGACATGAATTTGTTCATTAGTAGTATTTTTACTTCCTTTTTGAAGGCAGTAAAGGAAGTGATTCCACGCACTAGTGGAGGTAAAAAGTTCCAAATCTTTGGTGCAATCCCTGAGAAAGCTCTACAACCAGTTCTCCTCTTATGGAAGGATTGAGGTTTCAGAAGGAAAGTGCTCGCACTTCGTAGTTGTCTGCAGCCTCCAGACCTTTCCAGCTTTAAAGCCAAGTAACTGGGTGTATTGTTGTGAATTGCTTTGTGCGTCATGCAGGCCACTTTAAGGTGTATTCTTGCCTCGTAAGGCAACCAATTCAGTGCTTTCAAGGTTGGTGAGATGTGACTATTTCTTTTTGTTCCTGATACCAGTCTAGCCGCAGCATTCAGTGCTGCTCTCAGCATGGGGAGACCACAGAGGGCGGTGCTTCCGTATTGTGTTTCCTCAATGATCAGGGACCAGATTAATCCTTACACCACCACTGGTGACTCTGGGGAGATGTGACAGTACAATCCATTCTTCTGCACTCAGGCCCTGATGGTGGCTTGACATGACAGAGCACGCTCCTGGGAAGGGCCGACGCCGCCAAGACGCACAGCATGGTGCCATACCATGGATTGGTACATGCGGGCCAAGGCCACTGTTTATAATGCTCCGGTTTGCCCTTGAAAATGTGAAAAGATTCAGGCCAAATGGCAAGATTTTAAGGTAGAGGGTGAGTGAGGGATAAAATTGAAGGGGTAAAAAATGTCTAGACTGAACGACAGGACAGTTGGTATCTTCAACACCGAGTAAAGAACAGTATGATTCATAAGGACACCGGTGCTGTTGTCTCCATCTGAAACCTGTGTACACACGAGGATGGTATCTGCCATGAAACATATATCGATTTGCAGGCAAGTTGTAGAAAGTTTGCCTAAGTTATAATAGATTAAAAAGTTAATAACAATATTTATTTAAAAAAGAATGCAATGGAAGAATGCCGCTCTTCCAAACAGAACACTGTGAGAACAAAATGCTTCTGGGCAGGACAAACACATTAATATGGAGAAACGCCATGGACTCAAGAGCAGACAACTGAGATAGAAAATAAGGCTATCCAATCACGAGCAAGGCACGAAATTAAAGCCCACTTCAAGCATATGCTAAGTACTGGGAACAATAGTTTGTCTAAAGCTGTCTGTAACTTGGAATTACAAATGACCAGACCACAGAAAGTAGCAGGCTTTATGTACAATATAAAACAACCACTGTTAACGAAAGAAGAAGGGTGAGACAACTTGAAACAATTCTACTCTGATTTGCAGTTACTTTCCCACAGTCTGTACTTCAATGTTTAAGCTATAATTTGGATTAAAGGTGACTTCAATATTCACTCACCAGTTGAGTAAGCAATACATTTGAAATCCACATTAGTTTCTTTTTATTGCATTTCATTACTCTCATACCTATTTTCCGGGCTTGCTCTAGCTGCTCGTACGTGGCCAGCTGCCCCCCTTCGTACTCACACACCGCCTTGGCCTCCTTGTAGGTGAGCTGGTATTTTCCATTGCGCGATTCTCTGTGGTAAACCCCAGCCGCTTGTTCTGTGGAAACAGTTATCAATAATCATTACTTGATATTTTAGGATCAAAGCCAAAGAGCAATTGCTCAACCTCAGGGTACATGACTGTACTGCCAAATTCACAAGGTACATCAAGGCTAGTCATATAGGATCACACCTGTGCGCTCCCTGCCCCCTCTTGGTCCTTATCAAGCAGTACACCATCCTGTTTTGCATATGTAGATCACACAGGAATTCTGCAGTTTGGAACTGAAAGGTATGTTTTATCCCCCATTAATCATGGCCTTGAGCCTAGGCTCATTGATAAGTTTACTAATACCCTGGGTTAGGACTGTTGATGTAACTGGATCTGGAGGAAAGGGCTAGTAAGTCACAGGAGTGTTGCCCAGGGTGATAAAGAATTTTGGGCAATCTCTCATAACTGAGTCACTGGGCGAGAAGGTGATATTGCTGGTGGCAGTCTTTACTAGGTCCACAGAATGTAACACATTGAGAAATTCACCATCACCTCCTCTCCCAACACACAGTGCCAGGCAAATAGCTCACCCCATGGACTGAGAATCTGGGCCAAATGCCGACATGGCCCGGAGCTGCAAAAAAAACGTCCACTTGACAGCTCATGTGGACATGTTCCCACTTTCCCTGGGACTGTCTGTTCTTACTGACAGTCAACCCCGGGAAGAGGTGGATATATGAGTTCTCTGCATCAAAGGGTTCTATCTATTCTCCTGCACTTCTGTTGGTTATACGAAGGGACTTAGAGGATCTAACAAGAGCAGACATCAGTGCTCAGGAACTGGCTCTCTGTCTAGGTAAGGTTCCACTGAAAATGTCAAGCTCTGCCCAAGAGAAAGTTCAAGTTGTACCATGGGATCATTCCAGGAGAATATAGCATGTTACAACGCATGCGAATACATCACATGCTATTACAACGCGGTTGTTACAACGACCACGTTGTTAGTACGGAATCCCTTTACATCACAAGTCATTACAACGACTTGCTGTAGGGGGCTCGCTGGACTTAGGAATAGTATTATTTACTATTCCTACTCCAGTTTGCGCAACAGCAGGGAAGGTGTTGGATTTTATATCCAATACATTTGCGCTCCCTACAGCAGGTCATTGTAATGACTTTGCGATGTAAAGGCATTGCGTACTATCTACACGGTCGTTGTAACAACCGCATTGTAATAACACTGCGTTGTGGAAACAGCGTTGTAAACGCTGTTTCCCTTCCAGGAGGTTCATGGATTCAGCACACACTCTGCTTTTGCACTCCAACTGTTTATGTGCCCGTTCAGGCCTAGAACCTGTTGGAACCGTCTCTCTTGTTTCTACATCATTTCTCACTTTCTGCGTCCTTTGTAATGTGCCAGGGTGGCACCATGAACCATTCTTTACTCCCTCACTGGAGGCTTGTCTCTATAAGACAAAAGAGGTACGGTGTTCCTGGGTGGCAAGTTGGCCACCTGGTGAGTACTCAGAGTGGTGGGGAGGTGGGAAATACCTCCTTTCGGAACTAGGACCCATATAATGAAGCATAACACCTTGCTTGCTGGGTGTGTGAGGGTCCTAGTTCCAAAAGGAGGTATTTCCCACCTCCCCACCACTCTGAGTACTCACCAGGTGGCCAACTTGCCACCCAGGAACACCGTACCTCTTTTGTCTTCCAGTTCTACCCAGGGCAAGTACAGTGGACCTTTATCAAGCCCTCATTGTCCCCCTTGTTGTTTACTAGGCTTGTCTCTATGCCATGTGCAAAAGTGGCTCACTCTGGCCTCATATCATCAGGGTGGGGACCTTGTGCCAACCCTTTTTAGGTACTTTTCAGTCTATTTCTTTCTATATTGACTCATAACGTGTGTCACTGTCCGAGATCAAACTATCCCGAAGTGCACATTGTGAAAGAAATGGGACAGAAACTTCTGGTTGCAGCCTGAGCATCCAGAAGAATGCAACCCTCACTACTGGGACACCAATCACAAGCCTGGGTTTTTATTTGTCTTCTAGATCCAAAGGTGTAACCTGATTCAATATCACAATAACCATAAGAATAACATTACATATCCCAGCAACTGAATCCCAGCTAATTGGTTACGTCCAATCTTGATTGATAGGCAGACATGATAGAACACTGAGAAACCCTGTAATGTAATATCTAAAGTCTAGAAAGAGAGGTACACAGGCCCAGGCCCACTATTGTCTGAAAGGTGGTATGGTCCAAACACAAGGTAGAGTTTCACGCTCAATGAGCAAATAATGCCCCTCTGCCCCATTGAAAAAGCACAAAACGAAAGCAACAACCTTATCTTCAGACCTCACTAATCACTTCCTGCCAGTTTCTTTAGTTAATGCAGTCTTCTTATAGACATCAAAATGCGCTAGAGTGCATTATGGTGCTCATCCTTCAGTGGACTCCCTTCTTGACACAGAGATATGGCAATTTGATGGCGGTCTATGATGCTCCTGGTCCTCTATCATATCCACATATCCCCTATACAGAGACCTTAAGAATGTTGTTCATGACAGAAATGTTAGATTTGGTGGCAGTAACATATGCAGATACCATTGGGGGTGGGCAATAGGTTGTTTTGGCACTGCAAGTTTGGATAGGCCATGTTGTCCATCATGTAATGCCAAAATAACAACAAATTAAAAAATGTGTTCTGAAAAAAAAGCCCTAGAATGGGCACCTTCCTAATTTCTCGGTTAACTGTGTTGAATGCTTCCTAATACTCTTAAGACCAAATAAAACTTGTCCCTTTTTCAAGCAATAACCTCAAAGGCTGCACCACACTGGCAGAGTTACAAAAGAACTTTGAATAATATTCTGCCAAGCCCAGGAAGAAGCAGACTGGGTCCTTCTCACATGGGACTGGTGCCTTAATAACAGAGTCAGCTGGCCGGCCGTTATGTCGTGAGGAGCACTCACCTGTCGCTCTCTGATTCCCCCAGAACCTTCTACCTTGTTTTCTAGGCTGCCCCCCTTCTTTCCATGGACCAAGGGTGTCATAACCTGATTGGGGGAGGAAGAGGGTTTGAAGTCACGGCTGATGCTGCAGAAAGCTGCCCAAGATGGTAGCTGCGCCCTGCTCGGGGATCGGAACAGCCATAACACTGGCTGAGATGGCCATCACAGACCAACGAGAGCTGCCTGATTACACCAGAGAAGTCCACTGATCACCCCCTGCCCCATACCCCAGTGAGAGCTATGACTGCAGCGCAGCCCCATGGAGGACTGAATATGGCCTGAGCGGCGCAGCAGCAAGCTTGAGGCTCCAGGGAGGGAGCGGCTTGGGGGCTGATACACCCTTCTTCCTGCTGGCTGCCTCCTGCCTCTTGTCCTGAGATCAGGGGCCTGGTTCACGGGAGGATTGCCAATCCCACCCTTCTGGCACTGACTTTGGCGTTATACTAGCTGGGAGGGGCAAACAATTTGATCCCCAGCCTACACCCCCCATGCAATGCAGAGGGCCCCGCTGGGGAATGGAGTCAAGTCTGCAGGGCAATCAGGCCCCCGTCCTCTACTGCAGTTCCTGCCTGCTCCCCTAGATGCCTCAGGCTGCAACGTAACCACCTGGGCTTCTCGGGACATGAGGGTCACTGCTTGTGACCTTGGTGACTGAGTACATGAGCACTACTCACTTAACCAGCCCCCCACGCTAAGCCCTATTGAGTACCATTGGAGTTCTCCACTTTCACTGAGTTTTGCCACATGGACCACTGAGACAGGCCCATTACCTGATTGGCTGCCCTGTCAGAGATGGTCCCACACTCTCTGCACTACACCATGGGTAGCACCCACAGTATGAAGGAGGGCTCATCCCCCTAACTACCCCCCAACTCTCAGGCCTCCCCTACATCTATGGAGGTGAGCCCGGACACCAGGGATAAACTTTATATCATTGTTGCTGCCCTTTGTTCCACTAGGAAAGCCTTGGAAAATAAAATATACTCTTTAGTGGTGGACCTCAGACTCTGACTGGACAGCCACCATAAAATGACTAACCAGGTACGCATGGCCGAAATTGTTGTGTCTGAACTGGCCCCAGATACGAAGGACCACACATCGAAACTTACTGACATGATGTTAAAATGTTCAAGGCTAGAATCAAAGACCAGGAGGATAGAGCCAGGTGCAACAGCATTAGACTTGTTGGGCTACCGGAAAACATCGAAGGGGCTCCATGATCGCCTTTCTAGAGGACTGGTTGCAGGAGGTGGTCACTCCAGAGGACCTCTTCAAATTCTATGACCTCGAAATGGCACACTGGGTGCCAACTGACCCCTGGCGCGCCCCTACACACAGTGGTGGCCCACCTTCTTCATTTTCATGACCGAGATTTCCTGCTCTGACAGGTCGGTACTGCAGAGCCCTTTCCAATAGGTGAATGAGAAGATTTCTATATTTCTAGATTATACACCAGCGTAGTAGTGGCACATGGCGTTATTCCTCACTGTAAAGAAAAGGCAAAGTGAACTATCTATTCCGTATGCCCTGCTGATCCCTGTGGGTGCAACTCAACAAACAAACCAAGTTTTTTGACACTCTTGCCTAGGCCTGGAACTGGCTTGACACTTATGATGCCTGCATCAATCCAAAACTATCACAGGGCCCCCATGCACCTGTGAGGTGCAAACGATCCCATTCAGGAAGACACACACCCCCCCACCATGCCATACTCGGCCTGGAAGGGACCAGGCTCTTGCTGCGGCAGCGCTGGTGGGACACCCCTTTTGAGGAGGGGAAAATCGGAGCTTCCTCCGTCGAGTAATCTGGCTCTGGCTCCAAGAGTAGCCCAGGCTCCAACTCCAGTGTTGCTCTTCCTCAAGTTACTCCTAGAACTGCTGATGACATTATATAGAAACTGCGTCCACATTTTAGACTCTAGTGGGAGAACCAGCTGCTGGGACTAACCTTCTGCATACTTGATAGGTATGACCCAGGCATTTATATATCCTTGAAAGCAGTTATTGTTCTTTTTGGGAGAATCTGGGGTGGGAGGTCTCCATTTCTACACTGTGTGTTTCTACCTCCACACTCACTAACATGTTCTGTTCTGTTTGCTGTGACCCCGTAGACAGTGAGATCTTGTTATGAGTAAATACAGTTTTGACGGAGCACCATGGTGCAATTGTGCTTGGGGGTGAGGGGTTTGTTAGGGTTTTTCAATGTTGTTCTTCCACTAATGTAGGTTGTTAACTATGTTTTCCACTAGGCTGTACTCTTTCTACATACTCGTTATCTGTGACAGGGTGGATTGGGTGGAGGCCCCCCCTGATTTGCCTCTCTCTTCTCTACTATGGCTGGAGCAGATCCCACCCTGAGGGTAATTACTTGGAATGTGCGGGGCCTCAATTCCCCGACCAAAAGACAGATTACAAATGTTTCTTAGAAGATGGCGGACCCAGATCGCACTCCACCAAGAGACCTACATCACTAAAATGGAACTCCAGGCTCTACAAAAACGTTGGCTGGGGTAAATGTTTGCCCCTGCCTATTCCTCATTTGATCGAGGGGTGCTTATTCGGGTGCTTGCTGGGACTCCCTTTCTATACAAAGTGAAGGTCATTGACCCCGGGGTTGATACGTTGTATTGGGGGTAAATTAGATGGTGAAGATATAACTTTCATTATTGTTTATGCTGCAACCACACATCAACCAACATGTTTGTTCTCCATTGCACTCCATATCACTTTACTGAATTATCCACTACCAATGTGTAGGGACCGCAATAGCATTGCTAATGTTTATCTTGACAGGTCTCACCCCCCTCCCTCACCTTCCCGGTATACAAGAGCGATTGACTCTTTTGTTGTTGGATAGCAGAATGGTTTCATATTGAACTAATCAACAATACAGTTCGAAACAGGGGGTCTAAGGGAACTTTTAATGACCACAACAAGATTTATTCCCCATAACAGTAATCACAAAACAGTATGAAATCTTGGGGTCAATGTACAAGCTTTAACGGAACTTAAATGTAAAAGTGTGTATCAACCTCTCAGATCTGAACCAAACGACTAGACCTCACAGTATAAAGCTGTGGGCAAATCCCTTTACAGGACGAATTCCCTCACTCACCATAGGTGACATGCTTCATCATATGGGAAACTCCTCCCTGAGGAAAACCTAGTTCCTCAGGGGGCTACAACCTCCTCTCTACGAGGAAGGAGCTCAGGGATGTTTTTGTTTATACACCTTAAATGGAATTTACTAAATCCACAGATGATGAGTTAATGATATATGTGAGGAGGGACGCAGCGCAAAACAATTAGCTAAATGTGCTGGAAGTGCAATTAAAACTAGTTAGAGTGTGTGAAACACAAACTTTATTCTAGTACACGCCCTACTAGGATTAAAAATAACAGTGCTACCACTTTGTTTCTGCCCCTGCCCTTCCCCCCCTCTTATTCTTGTAGGTTGGTAGAGCCCTCCCGAGGGGAGCACATACTGTTGCCTAGATTTTTGCCGCCTTGTGGGTTTGTTTCTTGTTTTTCATTTAAAAGGAAACCGCCATTTGGGATGTTTGGGCAATGTGGCCGCAAATGATATTTTTGATCTGTGGGACTTTTTACTGCTTGCTGCTTGTGTTTATGAATATGTTTCATGGTCTCACTGTCTACTAGCGGCCGGCCTGAAGGTTGTAGGCCCATACTTGTATATCTCTTGAACTCTGTAATAAAGGTTTAAAAAAAAAATAATAATTAAAAAAAAAAATAACAGTGCACCAGCAGTATAGATTTAAACCGCTTTGGTGAGGTGGAAAATAGTGGTCGACATGTTTCAGCCTACAGCCCCATCGTGGGCAAAGCTTTCATCAGGACCATTGGTGATGCTGCTGCATAAAAGTGTTAGTGTGATATCAACAAAAAAGCATACTTGAACAGGATCTTAAATCAGTCATCTGTTCTTCTAAAAACCATTATCTATAAAGGAAAACACACAACATTATATTTGATTCCTATCATTCAAATGTCAAGGGTCCAGATACTACAGGTTCCACTCAGAAATGGAAAAATGGCTTACCCGCAGTCTGCTGGGTAACCAATTCACCTCAACCTGGCAACAGCTCAGGATGGGGCACCACTCTGAAAAGATGATGCAAATACCAATATTAGATCCAAAATCACAAAGGCCTTAAGAAGACATTATTCATGTGGCAGACCTTATGTGTTTAGTAGTGTTAAAAACGGGGAGACAACTGTAACTACAAGAGTGGAAGCACAAGTGTTGCAAAGGGCCTCCATGTCTAGTCCAAAACTATATATAAATGAAAAGTAAAGAAAAACAAAGAAAACCAAGAAATAATGGTGTATGGTGACCACCTATATCACTTGGAGGAACAATAAATTCTGTCCTACCAACAGCTTGCACAAAATCTCTACCTCAGCGCTTCTATGTGTAGAGCGCGTTCACAAAGAGGTCTTATCTAATCATTTAATCGGCACACTTCGTTAAAGACAATGGAGGAGCCAAAAGAAAACCCCGTTCGTAGCATCTGTGTTCTGAGAACACGTTACGCGCATAAACAGGCAAAATTGCAAATACTCACTCTGGGGGCACTCACCTCTCCGTCGGTACTCCGGGCCCGAATTGAGCCTGTGACCGGAGGTGAGTAACCATCCAAAATCCCAGAATATATAGTCGTCAAAGACTCGTTAATTGAAAACCGGTGTATCGTGTTGAAGACCGAAGAAATTCCTGCACGTGCGTCAGGCAGAGACACTGTTCAATAGCGCATGCGCCAAGCGGAAGACAGTGTATCTTACTCTGCGCGTGAGTAAACAGGAAAAAGAGAGGCCACAGCTCCAGGCAGCAGCGTGCTACTGCTGTATACAACAGAATGTCAAACCCATTGTGCCCCGATAGAGAGAGAGAGAGAAACGCCTGCTAGATAGCGGCAGCGTGACCTCATCGCAATTGAACATGTACATGGGAAAAATAAACCCTGACATCTGGAAATTACAAAAACCAGAGAAAGAGAGCCAATAACGGGGACTTTAAACAATAAACTTTATTGCTTCCACGAAGAATGACATTCCTTTACAGTGACGAAAACAGACTACCAGTGTCGTTAAACCTCATAATTATTGGCGATATGTGTATATTTCATGAAGCTAGTGTACCTTGAATCCAGAGTTGCAAAGGGCTATGCCCAATCATGTATTGAAAAGACTCATAAAGATACCCATGGAATATCGTCATTTAGACCCAGCAGGTCAGTCTTAAGTTTGTACACCCACCATTGTTCACGTCTAAAAAGAAAGGTGGATATATCAACAATGTGTCTAGGGATAAATGGTTTTTCTAAGACTGTCCATCTAAGGTCTTGTGGGCCATGTTGGGCTGATAGAAAATGATTGGTCAGCCTAGTTGCTGTCTTTTTACATCTGATCGTGCTCTTGTGCTCCAAAATGCGAGTCTTGACCTTGCGGGTGGTCATCCCCACATACCGGAGAGAACATGGGCACGTAATCATGTAAATCAAGTTCTCGTTGTTACAGTTAGTGTGAGTCAGAAGTACCCAAGGCCTGGAGGTGCCTATCTCAATTTCAGAAGTATGAGTCGTCTGGGAACAAACCGAACAGGAGCCACAAGGAAAATGACCCCGTACAGGTGGTAAGTCCCAGAGAGTGCATTGTGTGTCATCCCTTTTATCACGTGGACGGGTATGTACTAGCCGGTCCTTGATGTTTGAGCTACGCTTGAAGGCAAAAAGTGGGCGAGGGAGTGGTTTCGTGTCAATATTCAAAATTTTCCAATTCGACAGAATGCTTTTCTTTATCTTGTGTGAAAAGCTACAAAACGTGTTAACACAGGTGATCCTTTCTGAAGTTTCTTTAGAGTTAGAAGGCTCCAATAATGCGGCCCTATTGTTGTTAGCTGCACGTTTCATGGAGTACTTAATGAGTCTTTTCGGATATTGCCTGGTTTCGAGTTGAGCTGACAAATTCTCAGCATGTTCTTTATATTTAATCAAAGTGGAACAATTTCTTTTCAGAGAAATTGCCCAAATGGTAAATTCGCCTTAAGAGCTTGAGGATGGAAACTATCGTAGGCCAACAAGGAATTCCTAGCCATGGGTTTCCTATAAAGCTCAGTACTCAAACCACCTGCTAGAGGGGAAATCATAACATCCAGGAAAGGTAAATTGGTCTTGCTATATTCGCAAGTGAACTTCAAATATGTGTTCCTCCCATTAAGCCACTCTTTGAACTCCATAATGGAGGAGAGATCCCCTCTCCAAATCACCAAAACATCGTCAATATAACGCCTCCACAGACGGATATGATCTTTGTAGGGATTATTCGTGTTGAGGATGTGTTCTTGCTCAAACATGTGCACATAAAGATTAGCTAGGCTGGGAGCAAAAACGCTCCCATTGAAGTTCCAGATACCTGCAAAAAGAATTGATCTTCGAACTTAAAGAAATTCTCTTTCATAGCTAACCGGGCACAGTTAATGATAAAAGGAACAGGGGTAATAGAATCCAGTACTTTCTCTCGTAGCAAAATTTCAATGGCAGCAAGAGTCTCGTCCTGAGGAATTACTCATCATCAGGAAGCGATGAGTGGTCCAGCGACTCTGATACTCCAAACCAAGGAGAACAAACAGTTAAAGGACGTGGCCGCAGGGGTAGAGGTACCTGGGGTGGACATCGAGGGGGTTTTCCTCCACAATTACTTCCCCAGTGGTGGTCTCCAGGACCGTTTGGTTATCCACCTTTACAACCACCAGGGCACATGTTTCCGTACCAACCACATCCTCAGATGTATTCCAACCAGCCTTTTTTAGGGTTTGGCCGAGGCCGGCCAGGGGCAGACGCCGGAATCAACAGTTACAGGTACATTGGGCGGACAACCCACCGGCACGCTCCACTCGGAGCACAACAGACGCACAAGCAGGTCCAAGCAACCAGATGACCTAGTGATTAACTTGAGTAGTAGAGCCTTAAGTGTAGATGAAAGATCTCTACTTAACAAGGGACTAGGATTTGTACTCTCCTATCGTGGAGATACCTTTGGAATCAAGCAGGAACTTGCTCAATTCTTCCGGAAAATTTGTCTTAACTTTTTCTTTAGGGAGAGAAGTCAGGACACTTTGGAACTACCTGACACTAATACAGGCTTAAGGAATAAATCTACTTTTTCTCCTCTTTCAAGTCAAGTTCCTCCACAGGTACTGACTTTTGAAAAGGCGGTAAATGCACAAGTCAATGAGATCTGTGCTAAAAACGAGAGACAATTTCAGAACCTCAATAAAAACGAAAGGTTAGCGATGCGTAATCTTGCTCTAGATGACACGATTACAATCAAACTCGCAGATCAGGAGGGAGATATTGTGTTGATGGACTCTACAGCCTATCGCACTGAATGTCTTAGACAATTAGACGACACTCGTTTTTATAAAAAGTTGAATGAAGATCCTACGAAGAGGCTTGAATTGGAAATCAAAATGGCTGTAGAGGAAGCATACACTAATGGGTGGATTACATTTTATGAATCGACTTTTCTGATTAAGTCGTTTCCAGTTGTACCTTACTTTTACACCTTGCCTAAGGTGCACAAAAATCAGAGGCCTCCGCCTGGTCGTCCCATCATTTCGGGACTGAGGTCTTTGTTAGAACCACTCTCTACATTTGTTGATCACTTTTTAAGACCTTTGGTATCAGAGATGCCCACT
This sequence comes from Triturus cristatus, assembly GCF_964204655.1. NCBI lineage: Eukaryota > Metazoa > Chordata > Amphibia > Caudata > Salamandridae > Triturus > Triturus cristatus. The sequence goes on from NC_140583.1 coordinate 954,556,309, forward strand.
TATTTGAAAGATACTAAGGATGTGCTGCTCCTAGTTGACAACATTGATTTTGACCCAGATAAAGATTTTCTCGTCTCTTTTGACGTAGAATCTCTTTATACTTGTATTCCTCAGGACGAGACTCTTGCTGCCATTGAAATTTTGCTACGAGAGAAAGTACTGGATTCTATTACCCCTGTTCCTTTTATCATTAACTGTGCCCGGTTAGCTATGAAAGAGAATTTCTTTAAGTTCGAAGATCACTTCTTTTTGCAGGTATCTGGAACTTCAATGGGGAGCGTTTTTCCTAGCTAATCTTTATGTGCACATGTTTGAGCAAGAACACATCCTCAACATGAATAATCCCTACAAAGATCATATCCGTCTGTGGAGGCGTTATATTGACGATGTTTTGGTGATTTGGAGAGGGGATCTCTCCTCCATTATGGAGTTCAAAGAGTGGCTTAATGGGAGGAACACATATTTGAAGTTCACTTGCGAATATAGCAAGCCCAATTTACCTTTCCTGGATGTTATGATTTCCCCTCTAGCAGGTGGTTTGAGTACTGAGCTTTATAGGAAACCCATGGCTAGGAATTCCTTGTTGGCCTACGATAGTTTCCATCCTCAAGCTCTTAAGGCGAATTTACCATTTGGGCAATTTCTCCGAGTGAAAAGAAATTGTTCCACTTTGATTAAATATAAAGAACATGCTGAGAATTTGTCAGCTCAACTCGAAACCAGGCAATATCCGAAAAGACTCATTAAGTACTCCATGAAACGTGCAGCTAACAACAATAGGGCCGCATTATTGGAGCCTTCTAACTCTAAAGAAACTTCAGAAAGGATCACCTGTGTTAACACGTTTTGTAGCTTTTCACACAAGATAAAGAAAAGCATTCTGTCGAATTGGAAAATTTTGAATATTGACACGAAACCACTCCCTCGCCCACTTTTTGCCTTCAAGCGTAGCTCAAACATCAAGGACCGGCTAGTACATACCCATCCACGTGATAAAAGGGATGACACACAATGCACTCTCTGGGACTTACCACCTGTACGGGGTCATTTTCCTTGTGGCTCCTGTTCGGTTTGTTCCCAGACGACTCATACTTCTGAAATTGAGATAGGCACCTCCAGGCCGTGGGTACTTCTGACTCACACTAACTATAACAGCGAGAACTTGATTTACATGATTACGTGCCCATGTTCTCTCCGGTATGTGGGGATGACCACCCGCAAGGTCAAGACTCGCATTTTGGAGCACAAGAGCACGATCAGATGTAAAAAGACAGCAACTAGGCTGACCAATCATTTTCTATCAGCCCAACATGGCCCACAAGACCTTAGATGGACAGTCTTAGAAAAACCATTTATCCCCAGACACATTGTTGATATATCCACCTTTCTTTTTAGACGTGAACAATGGTGGGTGTACAAACTTAAGACTGACCTGCTGGGTCTAAATGACGATATTCCATGGGTATCTTTATGAGTCTTTTCAATACATGATTGGGCATAGCCCTTTGCAACTCTGGATTCAAGGTACATTAGCTTCATGAAATATACACATATCGCCAATAATTATGAGGTTTAACGACACTGGTAGTCTGTTTTCGTCACTGTAAAGGAATATCATTCTTCGTGGAAGCAATAAAGTTTATTGTTTAAAGTCCCCGTTATTGGCTCTCTTTCTCTGGTTTTTGTAATTTCCAGATGTCAGGGTTTATTTTTCCCATGTACATGTTCAATTGCGATGAGGTCACGCTGCCGCTATCTAGCAGGCGTTTCTCTCTCTCTCTCTATCGGGGCACAATGGGTTTGACATTCTGTTGTATACAGCAGTAGCACGCTGCTGCCTGGAGCTGTGGCCTCTCTTTTTCCTGTTTACTCACGCGCAGAGTAAGATACACTGTCTTCCGCTTGGCGAATGCGCTATTGAACAGTGTCTCTGCCTGACGCACGCGCAGGAATTTCTTCAGTCTTCAACACGATACACCGGTTTTCAATTAACGAGTCTTTGACGACTATATATTCTGGGATTTTGGATGGTTACTCATCTCCGGTCACAGGCTCAATTCGGGCCCGGAGTACCGACGGAGAGGTGAGTGCCCCCAGAGTGAATATCTGCAATTTTGCCTGTTTATGCGCGTAACGTGTTCTCAGAACACAGTTGCTACGAACGGGGTTTTCTTTTGGCTCCTCCATTGCCTTTAACGAAGTGTGCCGATCAAATGATTAGATAAGACCTCTTTGTGAATGCGCTCTACACATAGAAGCGCTAAGGTAGAGATTTTGTGCAAGCTGTTGGTAGGACAGAATTTATTGTTCCTCCAAGTGATATAGGTGGTCACCATACACCATTATTTCTTGGTTTTCCTTGTTTTTCTTTACTTTTCATTTATATATAGTTTTGGACTAGACATGGAGGCACTTTGCAACACTTGTGCTTCCACTCTTGGAGTTACAAGTGTCTCCCCGTTTTTAACACTACTAAACACATAAGGTCTGCCACATGAATAATGTCTTCTTAAGGCCTTTGTGATTTTGGATCTAATATTGGTATTTGCATCATCTTTTCAGAGTGGTGCCCCATCCTGAGCTGTTGCCAGGTTGAGGTGAATTGGTTACCCAGCAGACTGCGGGTAAGCCATTTTTCCATTTCTGAGTGGAACCTGTAGTATCTGGACCCTTGACATTTGAATGATAGGAATCAAATATAATGTTGTGTGTTTTCCTTTATAGGTAATGGTTTTTAGAAGAACAGATGACTGATTTAAGATCCTGTTCAAGTATCCTTTTTTGTTGATATCACACTAACACTTTTATGCAGCAGCATCACCAATGGTCCGCATGAAAGCTTTGCCCACGATGGGGCTTTAGGCTGAAACATGTCGACCACTATTTTCCACCTCACCAAAGCGGTTTAAATCTATACTGCTGGTGCACTGTTATTTTTAATCCTAGTAGGGCGTGTACTAGAATAAAGTTTGTGTTTCACACACTCTAACTAGTTTTAATTGCACTTCCAGCACATTTAGCTAATTATTTTGCGCTACGTCCCTCCTCACATATATCATTAACTCATCATCTGTGGACTTAGTAAATTCCATTTAGGTGTATAAACAAAAACATCCCTGAGCTCCTTCCTCGTAGAGAGGAGGTTGTAGCCCACTGAGGAACTAGGTTTTCCTCAGGGAGGAGATTCCCATATGATGAAGCATGTCACCTATGGTGAGTGAGGGAATTCGTCCTGTAAAGGGATTTGCCCACAGCTTTATACTGTGAGGTCTAGTCGTTTGGTTCAGATCTGAGAGGTTGATACACACTTTTACATTTAAGTTCCGTTAAAGCTTGTACATTGACCCCAAGATTTCATACTGTTTTGTGGTTTCATATTGAGTCATGGTGGGCTCACAACTCAGAGGGCACAACATACTCCTACTATGCCAGCACACATTCTTGTGCACTGCACCACTTCACGAACGGGTGATTCCTACTGAATACCTTGCGAAAACCCGATCTGACCATAATCTACTATTGCTGACCTGTACTTGGAGTATTACAGACCTCCCGCCCCCCCCATTCATTCATGGAAGCTAAATGTCACTGCCCTAGATTAACCTATCTTTAGGTCAGACTTCGGGAACTCAATTCACAATTACTTTACCAAGAACGAGGTCACGACATTCTCTCCCATTGTAGAGTGGAAGGCATTCAAACTGGTCATCCCAGAGCGTTGTATTGCTAAAATGTTTGGAGTCAGGACCCAGTTACACACTGAGATCACTTGACAGGAGGACAACTTAACAGAACTAGAGTTATCACAAGCTGGCAACCTAACGCCCCCAGACCGTCGGCACCTAGAGAAGGAAAAACTTCTAATGCTGTTAGAGCGGCTCTGGATCTATGATTATCAAACTTACATTGTCAAAGCTCATGATAAGCGTGACAAGATTGGGAGGTTATTGCTTGGCTGGCTAATCCTGATCATCAAAGCTCCCAGATCTCCAACTGTGCTATGCAGACGATGGTTTGGCGTATACCTAAATAAAGATCATTAGATTTTCTTGGCATACTATGCCCAACTTTATGCTCGACAGGGGGCGAATTACACTTGACCCATATATGACTATATCCTCGCAGCTGGGACAAATAGGCTACCCACTGCACTGGCGACTTCCCTGGGTGGAGACCTGGCACTGATGGATTATGCATCAAATTGTATTCAACGTATACTGAGATATGAACCAAATTATTTAAAGAAGCCAGAGCCTCTGGCTGTCTCCCACCAAAGTTCTGCGAGGTCTCACTTGTTCCCTCCCTTAAGAAGGTTAAAGCTGAGGATAGAGGGTCCTCCAATGGACCACTTTCCATCCGAAATATGGACTGCTAGATACTGAAAAAGGTCTTCGTGAATAGATTATCATTCTGACGTCATCCCTACTCTCAACACAGTACCCAACATCTAACAACTGGTACTCTTAATACATGCCTCATTGGATGAACATCAAAAAAGTATTTTAATCGCAATGGATAATGAGAATGCTTTTGATTTCTTATGCTGGGATTACCAATATAGAGCAATTGCTAGAATGGAGTTGGGCAGTGGTTCCTTGGCTGGACACGTCTAACATAGCCTTGTGGTTTGTGTGAAGACTGGCACTGTTATCTCAGCACTGTGTCAAATTGAGAGAGGTTCTAATCAGGGTTGCTCCTCTCATCAATATAATTTTTCCTTGGGAATGGAGCCCCTTGCCCTTACACCCCAAGCAGGATGCCACTTTTTGGCCCCTTTACATCTCCTTCTATTTGGACATTTTTTCCTTTACATCCGGGCGAGTGCTCAGGCAAGTGCTCATGCTGGATGGGAGTTTCGGAGCCCCTGTAGATTTTGGTCACCATTCAGGCCTCTGGGTCAAGTGGGACAAATCTAGCATGTTCACATTGTATGTCCCGTCTACACAGGCCGCTCACCCCAAAAATAGGTTGAGCTCTCTGATGGGAACCGGTCACATTCTGATACCTCGAAATCAAAGTGTATGACACCAAACCAGAACTGATAGAGGGTAACCTCAGGGCGACACTTGCCTCCTTACTACATTCCATATGCCTCTGGCTGTCCCTCCCCGTCTGTGATGGGTAGGGTGGCTTTAACAAAAATGATCATTCTTTCTTGTCTCCTTTACTACTTTGCTGCCCTTCCAATCTGCGTTCCTGAATCCCACATTAATGAGGTGGATAGCCTGTGGATCTAACACATTTGGGGAACGGAGGGCCATTGGATCACCCTGAGCAAGCTGTGCCTTCCTACAGACGAGGGCGGATTATCAGGACTAGACATGGAGCTTTATTACCTCACAGCACTACTGGAGAGATAGACATTGGCATGGAACAGCTGAGAGGTTGAGGTTTGTCTCCACCCATGCCACCTTATTGGCCTTACTGCCCACACTACAGTCTCAGCAGTGTGATGGAGCTGAGGAACCACCACTCTATATCCTCTGGTTCAAGTGGATCTGGGTGCTTCAGTGCACTGGAACCAAGCTCCTGTACGCGAAAGACCTCCTCTTGATGGCCCTACTACACCTTGTGCATGAAAGAGACAGGACCAGACTACATGACTGGGAGAGGAGGGGCATGAACGCTCTGGGAGACTGGTATGGAAATAGGCATTGCTGAAATTCTATGACCTGATGGACAATTTTTGCGCTTCCCCTGCAGCACTTATACGACGCAGTGGTTGTCAGTATTCAGCGATCATGATGTGGAGAAGGACATGAACATGGTTGCCTAAAAGATATCTGCACCTCGATGTGAACAATCAATCTGCTTTATAAGTCCCTCCTCTCCCAAACCAAATGTGAGCTTTTCCACCTCCGAGATCACTGGGCCTTGGACATGGGCCTTGAACTCGTGGATGAGGACTGGTCTAATGTCCCGACTACTACTCTTCGCACTTCCCGCAATGCCTGTTTCAAGTTAATTCAATACTAATACCTTCATAAGGTATACTTAACCCTGAATAGCATCAATAGGATGTTGCCGGGCACACAGGCATCTTGCCCAAGATTCCAGCTATAGGGGTGGACTTTTATTATATGATATGGGACTGCCTGACTCTCACACCTTTTTGGGACACAGTTTTATGCCTTGTCAATGCTACCACAAGCTAGAGCCTAAATAAGACCCCAACTGTCTGTTTACTGGGACTGTTTTCTAAACCCCAATCCAAGACCATCACCACTAAATTTGCTGATCTAGCTGTCATTCTAGTCCGCCAATAATTGTCCATGTTTTGGAAGTCCCCTACAGGTCCTCCCATACAGGGGTGGAGATGCGAGTTTTCCAATTGGTCTGAATGCTAGAGAGCTCTGATGAATCTGGAGGTGCAGAAGGGCCAGCAGAACCCCGACCACACACAGCCTGGGACCTGATACTGCAGGAGTATCCGCTCATAGCAGAGGATGGCAGATTACTCTCCGTCTTGGGCAGGGTGATCCTCTGACAAGGGATGAGGTGGTGGTCCTCTGTGAAGGGGTCCTGATCTGTCTGTTTACCATGCCGAGACTTCATATAGCTACCATTGTGATGCTGTGTGTGACTCCAATTATATCTTACTCTCCCCCCCCCAACCACATAGATTCACCATCCTAGACTGACATGCCACCTCAGTGGCTACTTGTGATCTTCATTTGGTTTCTTGTTTAACTCTTTCTCCCCCTCACATTTACACTTGTCATACTCTAAGACTCGCCCAGGCAGTTTTCTTGTATGATTTCACCTATAAATCCATACTCTTGGTTGTGGACTGCCCTTTCTGACTTGTCTAAAGTATTTCTTTATGTAAACCAGTATTTTGTAGAGTCCAATGTTAGCTTTACTACTGCTGGTGTATATACGGAGCTATACTGTTCTTAATGGTATTCAGACACTATATTGAGTTGGAAATGTAGACTTACACAAATATTGAGTTGGAAATATAGTCACACAGAAATATCGACAAGAAGAATATCGCGGTCAAGAATGTCAAACTTAAGTTAAGAAATATTGTTTAAAAAAATGTAGAAGTCATTAATATCGTTTGCACAAATATAGTTGTTTAAAATATCAATTTTTCCTTTAGTGTTATATATTTTAGTTTCTATTTTAAATGTATGTGATGTATGTTTTTTTGTATCAGTTTTATGTTTTTTAATATATGTGTTACGTTTTTAGTAGTTATCAATTTTATTTTAAGTGAATTTTGCGTTTTTTACTTCTGTAGTGGGTTGTGGGTTTATAGGGGAATAGGGTGGGAAGTAATTTAATTATAACTAATTAATGATTATTTCTTATTTATTAATATTTATTTAATTGTGTTTTTATAGTGTTAATTGTGGGAAGTAATTTATTTGTAATTAATTATTAATTGGTTGTTAATTAATATTATTAATTAATTGATTGGAAAATAATTATGGTAATTGTGTAATTTTTATACGTACGGGTTGTGGGGTTTATAGGGGTAAAGGGTGGGAAGTAATTGTTGATTATTTAAAAATTAGTTGTTAATTTATATTAATTAATTGATTGAGAATTAATTATTGAAATTGTGTAATTAATTTTATGTCAGGGTTGTAGGGTTTATAGGAGTAAAGGGTGGGAAGTAAGTTATGTTCAATTAATTATTAATTAGTTGATCATTAATATTAATTAATTAATTGCAAATTAAATATGGAAATTGTGCAATTAGTTTTAGGTGAGTGTTGTAGGGTATATAGTGGTAAAGAGTGGGAAGTAATTTATGTTCAATTCCTTAATAGTTAGTTGATTAGTAATATTACTTAATTAATTAATTGATATTTAATGTGGGTATTTGTTTATATTTTTTGTGTGTGGGTTTTACATTTATAGGGGTACAGTGTGGGGAGTAAATTAATTTTACTTACTTTATAATTAGATGTTAAACACTTAGTTTTTCTATTGAAAATAAGTTCTAATTGTGTAATTAATTTTTTACAGTTTAATTTTAGCTGTGGGTTGTGGGGATTATAGGGGTAAGGTATGGGAAATTAATGAGTTTGTTTTTAATTTAATAATATTTCCTTAATTGGAAATTAATTATGTTAATTAAGGAAGTACATTTTACCCCTCTGCTATCCACACACTTTCCCTACTATTGCACTCACTGGAGTGGGAATAGTAATGATTACCCTTCCCCTGTCCAACACTCTCCCTACTGTTACACTGACTGGTGTGGGAATAGTGATTTTACCCCCCCCCCCACCGCTATCCAACACTTTCCCTACTGCTGCACTGATTGGAGTGGGAATAGTAAATTTCATCCCGCCACTATCCAACACTTTCCCTACTGTTGCGCTCACTGGAGTGAGAATAGTAATTTTTACCCTTCCACTATCCAACACTTTCCCTACTGTTGAACTCACTGGAGTGGGAATAGTAATTTTTACTCCTCCGCTATCCAAAACTTTCACTACTGCAGGGGTACTCACAAACTTTCTCTCGGGGGCCAAATTTACAGTGTGGTTTCTGGCTGAGGGCCGCACCGGTGGGGGCGGGGCCAGTGGGGGAGGGGGCGGGGCTAGACCAAAAAAAAAAACTATGACCATGAGGTTGAACACAGGCCCCTGCAGCGGACGCCTTCGTCCACTGAGCCACCAGACCAGGCATTCACACATATCTATGTATCTATCTATCTATCTATCTATCTATCTATCTATCTATCTATCTATCTATCTATCTATCTATCTATCTATCTATCTATCTATCTATCTATCTATCTATCTATCTATCTATCTATCTATCGCTCTGTCTCCCTCCCTCTCTCTGTCTCCCTCCCTCCCTCTGTCTCCCTCCCCCTCTCTCTCTCTCCTTCTCTCTATCACTCTCCCTCTCTCTCTCTCTCTCTCTCTCTCTCCGTCTCCCTCCCTCTCTCTATCTCTCTCTCTTCCTCTGTCTCCATCACTCTGTTTGTCTCAATTTCTCTCTGTCTCCCTCCCTCTCTGTCTCACTCACTCTGTCTCACTCACTGTGTCTCCCTCTCTCTCTGTCTCCCTACCTCCCTCGCCCTCCCTCTCCCTCTCTGTCTCCCTCTCACTCCGTCTCCCTCCCTCTGTCTGTCTCGGTCTGTCTCCCTCCCTCTGTCTCCCTCTCTCTCTCCCCCTCCCTCCCTCCCTCTCTCTCTCTCCCTCCCTCTCTCTCCGTCTCCCTCTCTCTATCTCTCTCTCTCAATCACTGTTTGTCTCCCTTTCTCTCCGTCCCTGAACCATTTCTAATGGAGCACACGAGGGCTTCAAGGCGCACAGTGTGTCAGATTCACAGTCGATCAAATACACATAATGTGTCTGTTTTTCTTCTCTGATACCAGACCTTCTTGCATTGATACAAGAGTGATGCCAGTCTCATGCCCTTTTGCTGCGGTCTTGCACCCGGAGGTTGCAGCTCTTTTCTGAGGCTGAAAGTTCCATGTGAAAAAGAAAAACGTGTAACTCTGGGGCCGAGATCTCCAGTTAGCAGGCCAGTCGGGTGTTACATGCCACTTGTAATCGAGGTTCTAGAAGAGTGCCAGGAGCTGCAAACCGCCCTTTTCATGACCGTCATCATCGTCTCTGCAGCAAGAGGACATGGCCGAAGATGAGCCCAAGGTCAAGTGAACAAGTTGGTGGCCCCCTGAGGCAAGGTCATAGCACAGGTCAATGGAACAAGGGAATTAAACAAATAACCCCCAATATCAACTTCTGCGGTGAGTTTTAAAGTGCAATGAACGGGAGCAATCCGTGAAAGCGACACATTCAACGTATGCAGAGGTGCGGCGCACTTCCTAAACCTCTGACGTCATGTTTATGCAGCTGTCACCCATGTTGTGAAGCTGACATTCGACCAATCTGCATGTGCGCTAATGTGTAATGATTAATGGTATTCTCCACCCCCTACTAGCCCCTGTTAAAAGACCCCACTCAGAAGTAGATTTTTAGGGCTGGCTATAGACATCTTTAGCTTTATGAAGGCCTGATATTAGCACAACACACAACCGCCCTCTGTACAGACAGACTCGCCGCTCCGTATTTAGTCAGTGGCACGCTACGAATTGGTGGTAATTACCACTTCCCTCATATGTGTCGTTTTTACACTTCCGCTTTACGTTACTATCACTTAGAATCCTGAACTGCACACGATGAGAGGGGAGGCGGGGCGGGGCACAGAGTGGCTTGAACGCACACAGCCGCTGCACCCAAGTACTTCACGGGTCTTTTAAAGACCATTCACTTGTTAATGAGGCTTTGTTGTATTTCATCTCTTCTTAGCGCTCCTGCATCTCCACTCATTCAGAGGGGAGATGCAGGGGCGCTAAGAAGAGGTGAAACACAACAAAGCCTCATTAACAAGTGAATGTTATTTAAAAGAATCGCCCGGCCCCCATAGCTCGCAACCGGCGATATAAAAAACACAAAGGCATATGATGTCGGCAAGGTCCGCGGGCCGCCAAGGAAGGCTTGTCGGGCCGCTGGCGGCCCGCGGGCCGTACTATGAGTACCCCTGCACTACTGTTACACTCACTGGAGTGGGAATAGTAATTTGTACCCCTCTGCTATCCAACACTTTCCCTACTGTTGCACTCACAGGAGTGGGAATAGTAATTTTTACCCCTCCGCTATCCAACACTTTTCCTACTGTTGCAACGACTGGAGTGGGAAATTTAAGTTTGAAGATTTTATATTAGTTTAATGTTTTAATTTGTAATAGAATGTTTTTTTATTACATTGTATGTTATTGTACATATGTATATATATCCAAACCAAAGAAGTTGCCCTCAACGAAGGAGCCCACTCAGGTAAGTAATGCTGATTCCTTTATTAAATGCGGAATACGGCTCATACAGGAAAGATGCCAAACACAGTTCTTACAAGCCGACGCGTTTCGGGCTCCTGCCCTTTGTCACAGGCTATGTTCCGCAAAAGCGCACTGCCACGTGTGCTTCCTTGTTTAAATCTAGTACCTGCCCAAGTGGGCGAGGCCGCCCCACGGCCTTCTGGTACTTGAAGTGCACAAAGTGTTCCTCAAGTGAGGTGGCGTGCGTTTCAGCAGATGAAAGTCAATAAAATCCACAGTGGGTTGTGTTGGCACCTCGTCTATGCTTAGCCGTTACTTTACAGTCCCCAATTTGAATTGTGCTCCATATGCTGCGTGTGATGTCTTTATTGTCAGGCTCTTGAGAAATAACGTCAAGTTAGAAAAGCGTTGAGCCACAAGACGGCTTGGTAATTTATCCCTCTGTGCTCCATTCTCCAGAGTTGGAAGACAACCTCCCCTGGGGCCGCTCTCATCTGGGGCAACCTGTTTGAATTTTGTTACGCGGCCGTGCCTGCCCGCGAGCACGTCCGGACGCCGAGTGCGTATCTGCGGTACCCGGACTCCCAGGTGCTGGTTTAGACGTGGAGGTTCCTGCTGGTAGACTTGTAATTGGTAGCACATTTGGGATTTATTAACATGCCAACCCGCTGTGGATTTAATAAACTCAATTTGGACACAGCTGAATTTACCGAAAGGACAATATGGTTGAGCACTACAGGTACCAGATTCCTCTTTGCCTAGTCGGGCGGGAGTACACGCCCAATGAAGCAGGACCTTTATTAAATTTGAATGGTGCTCTATATGCTGCGTGTGATGTCTTTATCGTCAGGCTTTTGAGAAAGAACATAAAGTTTGAAATGCGTTGAGCCACAAGACGGCTTGGTAATTTATCCCTCTGTTCTCCATTCTCCAGAGTTGGAAGACAACCTCCCCTGGGGCTGCTCTCATCTGGGGCAACCTGTTTGAATATATATATATGTATATATATATTGCTCCTCCAAGTGCTTCGGTATGCCCACCACCTCCAGAACAGAGGGCGTGTCGACGAACGGACCTCCAAAGCCCGGCCCGACAATATCAGCAAAGGATTCCTTTTTGACCAAAAGGAAAGTCGACACCTTGTCTGTTGCGCGAGTTTGTTTAATTTGTCAGCTCAAAAACGTTAGACGCGTTTCGCCTGCAATGCAGGCTTGTTCACTAACGATTAGAATAAAGTTTTCAGCCATTTTAAAACAAACGGTGATCACGTGATAAGTGAAGAACTATTAAACCATAGAAAGTGCAGACAGACTAGTAGTTCAGAACAGATTACGCTTAAATGAAAGCTCACGGTCACAATTGCAGACAGTTGGTATGTTTCAAGCACATTATTATTTCTCACAATTTATAAATTACACACAATAATTGTTTGTCACTATAATTCATAATTTTCAATAAAATTAGCAAATTTGAAAAGATTCGAACCGTGTGCAGTACCATATAATGAATACAAAGCGGTCACCACCCCAGTGGGATAAACCACAGTCGCAGTAGACTGATTAGACAAAATCAACATATATAGCCAAGGTTCGAAGAATCAAGCCCAAGTGGGCAAACTTAACACTGTTCTGGACCCATGAGCAGATTTATCTTATCATCCTCCGAATTATACTAGTCTGTCTAAAGTGCTTGTGCTAGTTGAGATAAGTTCTAAAACTTATACATGTTACATGTTAAAATCAGAATAGGGAAGAAAGCGGAAAAGGATTCATAGGTGCGTATGAAAGTCCTCCTCAATATTAAGACCTTCAGGAATTTTAGTATTGAGACGGATGATGTAACTCGATTCTAATTGTCTCAATTTTTTCACTCGATCACCTCCCCTTGCGCTTATTGGGACTGCATCGATTATGTAGTACTCAAAACCCCCAATGTTTTTATTATGGTACTGATCAAAGTGTCTGGCCACGGGGTAAGTTTTATCCCCATTCTTAATGGCCCTTAGGTGCTGGAGAATACGCTTATGCACAGGGATGATCGTGCTGCCCACGTACCGCAGGCCACACGGGCACCGCAGCACATAGACAGCAAAATCAGTCCTACAGGAGTATTGACCCTTGATCTTACTTTCATGGGTTGACAGACCTCCTGTGACGGTGGATGTATTCTTACCATGGATACAGGCCTTGCACTTCGTGCATTTGGCAAATCCTTCTTTTCTTTTAAGCCAAATTTTGGATGTCTGCCCTTGTTTCACTGGCAGCATATTGGTAACCAGTGATTGCTTCATTGATTTGGCTTTTCTGAAGGTTATTAGAGGTTTGTGCCCCACTAGTTTCTTAAGTATAGGGTCATTGGCAATAATATGCCAATGCTTTTGTAAAATCTTACGTAAGCTACCCTCTTGAGTGTTGAAGCTAGTGATCAGTCTACACTGATCATCATTACTAGTGGCTTGCATGACTGATTGAGGTCCACGGCTAAAGAGTATTTCCTCCCTTGATTTCCTTTGTGCTTTCCAAATTGCTGTATTAACCCATGCCTGAGGATATCCTCTGGCTGAGAAGCGTCCCTTTAAACAACCTAGTTCTGCATTCAAATCATGGATATTGCTACAATTCCTCATGGCCCTAAGGCATTCGCCATAGGGAATGCTTCTTACTAAGTTCTTCGCGAAGAAGTTTGATAATCTGCGGAAACAAAAACTCAGCGCTGTTAGTGGGAGCAGACAGAACCAACAATCCGATCTAAGTAGTCTGCAGAGTTCTGAGTTGGGCACCGACTTGGATGAAGGGCCGAGCAGTGGAGTTCAAATCCCATCAGTCATTGATGAATTCGATTTTTTAAGAGAAGAAAGACGGTTCAACTTGCGCCCTCGCCCCCTGCCAAATGCAAGGCCTCCAAGAGGAAGAGGCAGAGGCAGCGATGGCGCAAAGGCGCAAAGCAATTCTACCGGCAGCAACAAGAAGTCAATGAAATCCAACAAGTAGAATAGAGCAAGGTTGCCACAGTCGTGAATCTCACAGACATTGTACTAGCTGAAACCGACGTCAATAGTAAAAACAGCCTATAGCTCACATTCCATTTAAATAAATAGATAAAATCATCATATTAAGTATGAATTCTCATTTTGATCACAGAGTATGCATACTACTCCCCCTTGATTGAAGTACGTAAACACGGTGTAAAATTAAATTGTAGTGTATAGGTGCTTAAATAGATAGAATACTAAAAAACTTAAAGTCAAGTGACCAGAGAAATGTCAAGTACAGTAAGCAAGAGATCGGACACAGCCACCGGTGTATCGTATAAGGGACATATTCATGTAGTGCTGACGACCAAACATGGTTTACCTGAGGCAAGAATATCATGGGACAATTTATTCAGTTGGTGTTATATTAAGGGGGTATACTGGTAGAGAATTCATCACCAGTCGGGGTATGGACACTAACTCAGACAGAGTATTCAATGGAATGTTTGAAAGATACAGATGTGCAAATACGCTAAATCTTTTACTAATACAGTACTAATTTGTCAAGATAAATAGTAAAATACTAAATAAATAATTGTATGATAAAACAATTAAATAATTTAAGACAAATGACCTAAAAGAAGCTAAAATCAGCCCAATGGACATCTGATTCAAATTCCATAAAAATACACATGTAATACACAGGGTAAAATCTAAAAGGATGGATAAAACATAAATTATATTCATCAAATAGATACCACTGCTCGTACTAGCTGAAACCGACGGCTACAATGAATGTGCAAATACTCTGTTAACTAGGTCAATTTAGCCCAAACACGTGTGTAAATCCTCAGTTATGTTCAATCCCGATGGTGTCTTGGTGTTGAGTTGCAGTATGTAGCGTGTTTCTAGTCTGCGTAACCTGGTCTCACGGTCCCCACCCCTTCTGCTAGGTTCGATGGAATCAATGACAAAGTAACTGAGCCCCTTAATGTCACTTTTGTGGGTTTCTTTGAAATGCCTAGCAACGGGGTAGGTATTATCTTGGTTGGACATAGCTCGTAAATGTTGCAGGACCCGCTTATGGACTGCTAGTTTAGTACTACTTATATAACTGAGGTTACATGGGCAGGTAAGAACATAGATTGCATACTCCGTTTTGCACGTAAGCAACTTGTTAATCTTGTATTGTTTATTGCTAAAAGGATCTGTGTATGTTTTGGTGTTGGTGCCATGGATAGATGCTTTACAGGTCTTGCACTTGTAAAATCCACTATTCAGTTGTAGCCAGGATGTTTTGTTAATGGTTTCAGGATTGGTGTTGACCAATGCTTCTCTCATGGTGGGGGCCCTACTATAGGTGATAAGAGCCCGTTGTGGGAGCAACGGGCCAATGATAGGGTCACTCCGTATTGTGGGCCAATTTCTGTTGATGATTTTACGTATCTCAGTATGCTGCTTGCTGTATCCCATGATAAATCTAAAGGCATCAGTCGAACCAATGTCCTTTCTCTCCTGGTTAATCAGAGATACGGTAGTACCAGTGGCACTACTAGTGATCTTAAGCAGATCATCACGGTTAAGCGTATTGGATCTTGCAATGGCACTATCAATTACACTTATTGAATAACCTCTCTCCCTGAATCTCTGGCTGCTAAGTAACTGTGCTGCTTCAAGCTCCTTTGCATTGCTGCATATTCGTTTCAAACGCAGCATCTCCCCATATGGTATGCTCCTAATGAGGTGGGGCGGATGAGCACTGGATGCATGTAGGGTCAAGTTGCCTGCAGTCAGTTTATGGAACAATCTGGTTTCGAGTTTGCCTGCCTGTGAGTATACCTCAGTGTCAAGAAATGTGACACTGGTTTGGCTGCATGTTGCCGTGAAATGGAGATTCAGATTATTCACATTCAGAATCTTAATAAAATCATGAGCCTCCTCCAATGAACCATCCCATATAACAAAAAGGTCATCTATAAAGCGCAGCCAGATCACCACTTTTTCGTTGAGGTATTTAGCATGATCCCTGTATAAAATCATCTCTTCCCAATATCCCATGTGGAGGCAGACATAGCTAGGGGAAAAGCTAGCCCCCATAGCTACGCCCCTCAGTTGACGATATAGTAAACTATTAAACATGAAGTTATTGTTAAGCAGGCAAAACTCAAGCATTTCAATCAACATTTCATTATGAGTTTTAAAGTGTGCTGGTTTGCGCAATAGAAAATATTTGATGGCATGTATGCCATCATTGTGACTAATGCTCGTGTATAGTGACGTCACATCAAGTGCCAGCATTAGATAATCATTCTTCCACTCAATCTTATTGATCTTGCGCAAAAAGTCACCTGTATCCTGCACATAGGAATCCAAAGATTTCACAAAGTCCTGTAAGAAAAAATCAATGTATTGTGATGTTTTTTCATACATGCCCTCCCGGGCTGAGATGATAGGTCTGCCCGGAGGTTTGCTTGGATCCTTGTGCACTTTGGGAATAAAATACAGGGTGGGAATGACAGGATTTTCATTTTTCAAGAAATTGTATTCCTTTTCAGATAAGAGTTTGTGTCTCTTCCACGAGGTCAACTTGTTCCTAAAGTCATTTCTAGATGACTGTATTTCTGCCGCAGTTGTGCGGGTGTAACAGTCTCTGTCGTTAAGTTGATTGAAGGCTTCTTGGTCATAATGTTCTTTTGTTAATAAGACAATATTGCCTCCTTTGTCGCTTTGACGGACCACAATCGTCTTGTCGCCTTTAAGTTTAGAGATAAGTTGATGGTATGACTGTGTTTGTCGGTTGTAACGGCGTCGTTTGTTGCACGTTTCCATATGCAGCGTTTTCATCCCTGCAATTACATTTTCGTTGAATACATCCAGGGCGTCTCGTGGCATAATTGGATTGTATGTCGACTTGGGTCTGAATGGGGTAATGGGCCCCTGTAAATCAATACCAGTCTGATGGCAAGCCTCATTACTCCCACCCGCTCCCTCAGTGTCCCAAAGATTTTGGATAGCATCCTGTAAAGATGAATCCTGTGTGTTGTCGTTGATATTATGCCGATTGCTTTGAAGTGCAAAAGATTTTTTCAGTTTTAGCTTCCGTACTGCTTTGTACAGATCAAGGCGAGTGGCTGCATAGTCAAAATCATTCTCAGGTGCAAACGATAGGCCCAAGGAGAGGATCCTTTTCTCTTCATTGGACAATTCCAAAGGCGTTAAGTTGATGAAAGTATTGGTATCACCAGGGATTACTGATTCTTCGCCCAGTATCCTCTTCCTCTTCTCCTGTTTGGATTTGATGTTCCTCTTCCTCGCCCTCTGCCTCTGCCTCGATTTGAAATTTGCTCGTTTGCGTCGTAGTCTGTAGTTGCTGGTCTCGGGCGCAGTGTCTGCCTTCTCTCCACGCATAAAAAATTCATTTCCTCAGCGGGAGTCGGTTTGGGAATAGAGCCTGCTGCCAAATTGCCACGCAGTTCCGATTCGGAGTCACTACCGCCCAAGGAACTAAGATCTGACTGAGTAGTATCATTCGTATAGGTAACTTTACTTGTGCCCCTGATGGGAGGGATTGTCTTCGGCTTGGGAATGCGTAGAGATATATATATATATTTTGTACAGTTTATATAATTTTAGAATTATAAAATAAATTAAAATTAATAGTTTATTAATTGTTTTAAAGTAAATGTATATATTAATTATTATGTATTTGTGTTTAACCTTTTTAAATTAAGTTTATTTGTTATATTTGTTAAAATTTCTATTAAATCTACTTTAGTTTTTTTTAGATTTATTTTATTAATTAACATATTTAATACGTATTATTTAATTTTATATATATATATATATATATATATATATATATATATATATAATACAAATTGATATTTTGGGGGGTCTCTCCCTGCAGAGGGCTGCTCTCACTGACAGTACACCACCTTTTAAATTGTGCACTGTCAGTGCGCCTCCTGAGGGCTTCTTTGCCTCTGTGCCCGTTATATGCCACGGGCGCAGAGTCAAAGGAATTCCCTCATTTGCATAGGGTATGCCCCTATGCAAATGAGGGAACACCCTCTGAAGGTAGCACTGGCCCTTTAAGTGCGCCAGCGCTATCGGTATTAGTGAAGGGGATGCACTAGCCCCGGAGGCGCGCAAAGCAGGCACAAACGCCCTTTGCGCTCCCCCGATTTAAACAGCAGAGTAATATCTGCTGCGTCAAGGTTTCATGAATGAGCACTGAATGTGCTCAATAACATCAATTTGGCATTCTATCTAAGATGGTGGAAAACCTCACATAAATCTTTGAAGCCGGGGAATTGCGTGTGCACCAGTTGAAACAGATGACGGCGTTGGCGCTTCGTATGCCACGATATTCCTGTCTCTGGAGAATTTTGGAGTTTTAAGTGGAAGATAGGAATGGATCAGTCCGACCAGAGGCGCAACTAGAGCCATGTTTCGGGGGTAAATTCTTCCAGGGATAGTCAGAGTGGCGATGCAGGGGCTCTTAAAAGGGGTGAAAAAACAACAAAGCCTTGTTAGCAAGTAAATGGTCTTTTATAGGCCTGTGAAGTACTCGGGTGCGGATGTGTGTGTGCGCGTCTCAGCTCGGGATGACCCACAGGATGGGGGGGCTGAAGGCCTTTCAGCCCAATGGTCGATGCGTGCCTGCGTCTGACGAAGGACAAAATATGGCAAATAACAAAAATCACTGAAATGCGGGATAAACAACATGTAAAGTCCTTGATATTGAAAAAAATTGCCATTGTGGTTTCATGTCTCACACAGTGTTTAAAATGCCACTGTCTCAATATTTGGAAGAAGAAGAAAACTGACCGTTAAACGGTCGCGGGCGGCAAGCACCATCCAGTTCAACCATAACAGGCCTTGTTAAACTCAATAATTAAATCTAACTGCACGGACCTACAAACATTTGTTTATGCGCTACCAGCAACAAATACCTTACTAGAACATAACAAACAATAAAGCATAATTCGTTATTTTCGACATAATAGGGCCCTCCTTATTTTACTTCATAGTCAACGCTTATGATGCCATGTACATAGACAAGCTGAAATAACAGGTGTTTACATAGTGCTCCGAAGTCTCTCTTTGACAACATTTTGGTACTACACCATTATTAGTTTAATGCAGGTATAAAGCAGTCTCCCATCCCCCCCCTCCCCGCAGGCATCTGCACGCTGCACAAAGATCAAAGACTATGGGCCTCTTTACGATGGCGGACGGACTTTAGTCCGTCCGCCATCGACACATAGAGGTCCATTAGGATGACGAGCGGAAAAGCACCACGACCGCCATGGTAGCGGGAAAACCCCGCCCGCCAGGACTGCGGGAAATCCGCCGGTCCAATTATTATGCTCCGCAGTGGAAATCCGACCGCGGCGGTCGGATAGCGGCGGTTAACATTGTGGCGGGCGGTGCTGCCAGCAGCACCGCCGCAATGCCCAAACAAGCATGTCCTGCATGTCCCTGCACTGTGTTGCAGGCACTGCACAGTGCCTGCCACCTGGTACAGGGACATGTAGGGGGGTACCATGGGTACCCCCCCCAGTGCACCCACACCCCCCCAACACATTAGGGGTCCGCAATGGACCCCCGGAGACATTCTCCGCATGCCTTTCCACGGCGGTTCCACCGCCACGGAAAGCTGGCTACCGCCGGCATCATAATCATGCCAGCGGTGCTTGGCCCTGATCCGCCACAATTGTAGAGGTCCAGCTCCGCACGCCAGGCAAGTGGGCGGACTGCAACCGGCGGAAAAGTGGCGGGTGGGAAATCACACCGCTGCGGTCCCGACCGCAATGCTAATTGGACCGGCGGTGTTCAGGGCTTCGATGGCGGGCCGCTGCTCTGGCGGTTGCTACCGCCCGCCGGAGGACATCCGCCCTCCTTCGTAATGGACCCCGGATTTGGGACCGGCCACCCGTGAGGCAGCCTTCCCACACTCAAAACTACGATGCAACCGCCACAACAGCGGTTGCATTGCCTATATTTTGCATTGTGGCGGGGATGCAGTCAGCAGCCCCCACCACAATGCAAAATAGACGGTGCAGACACATCCCTGCACTATGTGGCAGGCACCCTGCGGTGCCTGCCACATGGGGCAGGAATATGTTGAGGGCCACCAATGACGCCCCCAGGGTACATGTCCCTGCACCTGGAATTGAGGGGGGCCCGCTACGGACCCCCAAATCCATTTCTGGTATTCGTTTTGCAGCGGAAACAGTGGAAAGGGATATCACAACCGCCGCAATGTCAGGCAATGTGTTTGCTCTGACAGGCGGTCAGAAACGGACCACCACGCTTCACTAATGATTCCCATCGCCATCATAATATGGCGGGGGGAAACAGCAGTTCGATGGCGGAGGGTCCACCACCAACCGGCTGGTGTTGGCAGGCCCTCGGCCATTGTAATGAGGCCCTAAGGGGCTCATTACGATGGCGGACGGACTTATGTCTGTCCACCATCGATGCGGGGACTGGAACCGCCCGCCTGTAAGGCGGCAGTCCTGCACGTCCGATTACGATACGACCGCCACCGTGGCAATTGCATTGTGTATGGCTAACATTGCGGCGGGTGATGCTGGCTACAGCACCTGCCGAAATGCTAAAAATGCATGTCGTATGTTTCCCTGCACCATGCGGTGCCTGCCACGTGGTGCAGGTAAATGCCCAGTGCACACCCAACTCCCCCAAAACTAGGGGGCCCGCAATGGGCCCCCATATGCAATCCATGCCAGCCTTTCCATTCCGGTTTCACCGCCATGGAAATGCTTGCGTGGATACAGCATTATAATTTGGCGGACGGTGCCTGCTAGGCACCGCCACCATTTTAGAGATGCTTGGTGGGGCCGCCAGGCAATCGCCTCCGCCAGCACACGGCCCGCCATCGTAATATGGCGGGTTAAGAAGTGCTTTGAGATAACGGGGAAACCGCCACCAGCAGGCTGCCGGTGGCGGTTTCACCACCATCGTAATGACCCCCTATGATCGGCATCACTTACATTGAAACAGACGGAAACCATAAAAAAAAACTCCACAATATAATATCAAAGCAAAGGGTGTTATAAAAGAAAGAAGGAGAAAAGAGGAGGGTAGATGAAGGGTAGGGAGTAATGAACTGATTATGTAACTACCATGGCAGAAGGGACGCTGGAATTTGCATTTTAACTCTTAAGGCATCCCATAAAGGGAGACACCGTGCAAATATTGTAAAGGCTGTGGATATCGACTTGACTCATTGGCACATGTTATATGGACACGCCCCTTTTTTGCTGAGTGTTCGACGGAAACAACTACACATTGCACTCTCGGTTTCCCCGCTATTGTGCAGAAGTATGGCCTAGATTTAATTTACCTAAGTGAATTGTTTTTAATTTTGTTGGTAACATATGTGAACAAATGTGCAGTGCAATATCAATTCTATCCTTACTTTATTAAGTACTTAGATACTGCCGCCATCCAGTGTCTCATTTTGCTCGTGTGGTACCAAGAGCCTGGTTGCTGTGGTTGACTTTCCTGTTCTTACAACAACCAATCCTGGAGCACCTCTCATGCTGTTTATAATCCACAGCAAGGCAACAAGGCTACTTTTTAACCTTAAAGAAGACCATCATATAGGCACTTTGTTGATTCTGGTAGCTTCAAGTACCCAGTTTAAGACAATTTGTTTGATACATAGGGCCTAAAACAAAGAAAAATCAATCCTAACTCAGAACACATTTCAGGTCTGAGTTTACTGTGAGCTGTCTCAAGACTTATTGTTACCAACAACTCAAAATATACATAAAGTGGACTTTGGCTCCACCTAGCCATTCTTTCTCTCTTTTTGGTATTTGGGGTATCAATCCGCCTCTTTTGGATTGCTTACATTGGAATGCATGAGGAACTACTTTACATCACAAAAGTACTCTGGATCATCATACATTTAACTCTTTATCTTTTTGATCCACAGCAATCTTTTTTGATAGATTTTCTTCTCTGCAGTTGAGGTTGATACTTTGAATGTTTCAAAGTATCAGCCAAATCGATAGGTGGCATAGCTAGACTTTTTGCCGCCCGGGGCGGTCCTTGAGTATCACCCGGGGCAGGTAGGAGCGGTGGGCAGCCGACCGACGACCTGTTGCGGAGAGGGCGGGGATGGAGCACGACAGACGAATTGTTGGGGGGGGGGGTGGTTTGTAGACAGATGATTTGCTCATCTCCGCCGCATCCAAAAAGAAGTACCCCCCCCTAGCTATGCCCCTGAAATTGATTGGCTTTGCCAATGCTTGGTACTAATGAAATTTAAGGCAAAGGTTAGGCTGTTTTGATGTCCAGATTTAGAAAAACAAAAGTATGTGGAAGTATTACTGCAGGGGTGGAGCTGAAGCATGAAGAGTTTTCTCAGCGGAGGTCGGGTAGTCCAAGTTGAGAAGGCCCAGGCAAACTTCCGTTGACAGTGGCGTAATCTCGCACCTTTTACAGCATTTCGAGGTACAATTGTGATGCAAAATAGCTGAGTTTTCGTCATTATGCAATGCTGCATAATTGAGATTGTTCTGGGGTAAAAATCCTATTGGAGGAGCAACATGAACAAACCGAACACGAGCGACTGTTGATTGTGCCACTATTTTTTTTAGCACAAACAGCGTCCTCGCATTTATCAAATGGATGTGAGGAAGCAGTTTGCACTAAAAATCGCACAAAATGCCCGACCGACATTTGGCATACTAACGCATGATTTTCCAGAATTTTTGGGGGCTTTTTCACCAAGGATATTAGGCAAATTTCCCAGAGGGTTAGAAATATTTCCATACAAATGTGAAATCTCTCCAGTTGTACGGAATGATTGAAGTAATCCTCCTCCCTCTTTCGTCTCAAAATATATAGTGTGTGCCACTCAGTAGGGTAAGATACAGCGCATTATCAAAGTAAATTAAAATAACACAATACTTCATTATCAACGTATAATAAAAGTACACAATACAAACCTTCGTTTGATGAACGAAAACAAACAGTAAATTTGAATTTTCGCACAACCAAAGTGCAGTTTTATGTCCAACAATGTTGAGGTGCGAACTCGTTCCGCGAGTCTGAGATTTCTGCATACACATGCTTTTCAGGAATGGAAGAGGGCAAACAAGGACTTACCCTCTCATGAGGCCATACATTTCTCTTTGCCTCCTGGTGATCATTGGATGGGACTGTTAAACAACTGAGTGAGATGCTATCATTTATGTGCAACCAGTGGACTTGACACTATGCCATCGATTTTGAAGGAAAACACTTTTAGGAGAGAGCAGCTTTATTTCCCTCAAGCATGTATCCAATTTTTACAGGCGTTGTATACGTGTTAGCCCTTGGGTTCCACAATACTCTAGCCAGTGAGACTCCACGTAAGCCAGTCAAAAACAGACTCTTATAAGTAGCTCTGTCTCTCCTGTTAGTGGCATGGATCCAGCTATGGTTTTATTGCTAGGGATCCATTAGCCTGTGCAAGGAAGGAGAACATGGATGTGTATTCGCAAAATGCATGGGGCAGCGGAAGCGAGGTGATATAGCCTTTTACTACTGATGACTTCACAAACTCTAACTGTTCATGTTCTTCAATACAAGACAAACTGACAATCCTTCCAGAAATAATGAGAACCCTTGTAGCTGACCTAAGACAGGAAATGATCACTGGAAGAAAACCTAAAGATTCCTTAATTGAGGATGACGGCTAGCGAAATCTGTCATTGGAGAACTAGACTCAACTGACCCATACGGGAAATTCAACACAGGCGATATGGAACGGCTCAACAACAGATCCTTTTAGCATCAATCCAGATCATGTGGCTAGGTCGACAAAACCTAAGCAACTAAGGATTTGCTTCATGTAAGCAGCACTGAGCAAGCTGAGACCTTGCAATCATTTTTTTCACGCAACACTACAAATAACTTCCCACGCAATATGATTGAATCCTCTTCTATAATACAACTCTGCAAGGAAAATAAAAAAGACTGAAGAAATTGTATAAAAAGGCAAAGCAGACTCTTGCCTGACAAAGGATTAATCATTCTTCCTCCCCCAGGGTGTTTACTATATTTGACGCTAGAGAAAAATACAATTGCTTGGAAACGCTGACGAACCCTACAGAGCGCAATCTCATCACAATCCACATATCAGTGCAATAGAGGATAAGTCATTATGAGTAAACACCACAGTAAGCCTTAATGAAGTGCAGCCCTTTGAAGTAGACAATCATTCTGCAGCAAATAATCAATAGACAACTCCCAATAAGGAATGTAAAAATGTCAAACAACATTCAGATATGGCTCAGTTTCTGCCCAAGGAAAACAAACTATTCTTTAATAGCTAAACAATTGCAATCGATACTTAGATCACCATAGCTCACAGTAACCAACCACCCGGAAAGACGGAAATGGCAACGCCCTTGAAGCTCTACTTGAAGCTTAAAGCTCCACTATTACTAGTTGGGGAACATCAGATGGTGCTCAAGCATACTCCAACTGAAATTTACAACGAAGTGAGAAAGAGCCTCACTGAAGCATGTCTCTTGGTGAAATTCATCCAGGTAGAACAGCAAGAGAGCTCCACAAGTGCACTACTAGACAAGAAAGCCAACAAAATAATTCTTTACCCAGGATCCACTTTGCATGAGAGTGTGGACACCTTAAACAAAGGAAACATGATCCAACTTTTGAAGGCGCTCCCGTCACTTTCTAACGTAGATTCTAAAGATATAACATCAGTGGCTTTTATGCCCAAAAATATGGAGAAATAAACGAATCAACTGAAGTCGTTATACAAGCACCAATGGTAGTAAAATAATATTAGAAAACAAAACACATTTCCTGAATCCAAATTAACGATTCCACAACTAGATTCTCTAACTTGAAACATACCCCCATGTGCTCAAGGATAGACCATCAAGTAGGACTACATTGAAACCAGAAACACAGCAAGGTGGGCGATCATCACTTCTTGGAGCTAAGGGACATGAAGCTCCAACCACTTTGGATAACTTTTAAATTAACAGTTAAGACCAGCTCAACAAATAACGAAAGAAGTGTCTGCAGCTTCAAACATTGGCCTTAGGACAACTGGTCATTGTCAAGCTGGCAACGACTACTGTGGTATACCTTCTATCTGTGCTCCCAACCAGAGAAAAGAGAAATTGGGGGCAGAATTGAGGACCTCTCTTCACTTTTTAGGGTTTCGCCTATTGAATGGTTGATATAAGGCTGACCAGCCCCCATCTTATATGCGTTTCTCCTAACAGAGAAGAGCTCTCTTGGACTACACTGTGGTACCTGTTGACAACTTCAATGCAACTGTGGACTTCAACATTGTATTGCAACTAGGTAGCAATCATTCCCTTCACACATAGCTATTAATCATGATCACTCTCATTACAAAAATGGAATATCATTGGTAGACTCAACTGATGTAAATCACTGAAGAGAGTGAAATGGACAGTGGGGAACCTGATCAACCTAGCAGAACGCTTAAGCATTATAGCACACTCTGTCAATGCTGATGACAATGTTTGCTCTCATCAAAGAAGAGGGCCCCAGGTCAAATCCATAAAAGGCAGAGAAAACAGGTATGAAAACAACAATAGAAACAAAAAACAATCTGCCTGATTCAATATTAGGGCAGAATATGTCACTACAATTTAAAGCGCTAAAGAGTCACACTAGAGTCAGGTGATTCAAAATTGCAAAAAAACTTAACTCTACACCCACCCACCACATAGAAATATTGAGTAAAAATAATAGTGCCATTCCTAGTGAACTACACCCTAACAATCCTTCAAGTGGGTCTAGTCCTAACACTAACCCGGATGTGTTGAGTCTCCCCACAGCAGCCTGCCCTTACGTGTTGGTGCCGACAGGAGTGTTTTTGCAATAAATGCGCCGATTGGCTCTCTAAGTAACAGTTTAACACTCTAAATATGAACAAAATAATAATGGCGCGAAGAGTTGGATGGGTGGGCGACTTGCCTAAAAACATCGAAGGTAATTGTGTCGTAATCAATTTTCGTAGACCTGCTATGGGTATGGCACCATCGAACCGCCAGGAACACCCTGCTGGAAGGTATACCCAAATGTGGTCGCTCCTACTGGGATATTTCTACAAACCATCTGCTAGACATATTCTGTCTGGAACACCTCCCCTATCCAACCAGAGCAGGTTCACAGCATCGAATGATCTTGAAGCCCAGAACTGACTGGGTCCAATTGTTAATGGGGAGGGGTATTTGCCATCCGCATGTTTATCACATTCAACCTTGGTGCACCCCTTCAAGGTCATAGCAAGGGTCCCGGTACATGACAGTCAGGTTATGAAAATATTAAGCTGGGATTTGGCTGGCTTACAATCAAAGATATCCTCAGATGATTGGCTTCAGTTAATTAGGCAATATGACATCTTAATGTTTCAGGAAACTTGGGCCACCAAAAATATCCATCTTGAAGTGCTAGCCTCACTACCCAAAACAGGCCGACCTACTGGTGGTTTAGCAATATGAGTGAACATTACTGCAGGGGGTTGTACCAAGATTATACTAACCCATAATGATAACTTTCAAGTTTTAAGATATAAAAGAGGCATGCCACTTTATATGTTGAATTTCTAACGTAATGACTTCCATAATAAACCTAAAACTAATTTTAGCAATCTGTTTGATTATTTCACTGCCCTAAGAAACTCGAAAAACGTTGGTAATACAGCAGGAATTTGTCTGGGCAGTGATTTTAAGGCAAAATTGACAAGAAAGTATTCTGGTTTTATCAACTCCAGCAGAGCCCCAACTTGTAACAGGGGGGAAGAGTTAATGGAACACCTGCTAATCCAAAATTTGAGTAATCTCATGGATATCGACGCCACTGTAAGTAACAATTTATCGCTCCAGACGTTTAGAGAAAGGGACTGCACCACAACAATTGATTATATTTTTATTTCCCCTAATTTAGAGGATTTTCAATTTTATGGTAAAGTGGTGCCGAGACTGTATAGTGACCATAACCCAATAGAAGTGGCTTTTAAAATAGTGCCTAAGCCTGCATACAAAAAAGAGTGTGGTGCAAGGAATTTGGTATCGTCCACAAATAATCTCCGATTGGTGTGGTGAAGGGTTGACCCTGAGCAGTTATTTAATAAAGGGGTATGGGAGAACCTTGCACTGTTAGAGGTTTGTCTGACACCGGCTGATCCTAATCCTGATGTGGGCATCACATTCTCTATTCTTTGTTTGAACATCAGGACTGAGTTTATGAAACCTATTCGCTCCTCACCTTGCAACCCTAGATGGTTTAATCATGAATGCTCAGTGACAAACCAACAGCTGCGTAGGGCTCTGGTGGCAAACCCAAGGTGTCCACAGACAGTACAAATGTTGAGGAAAAAATATAGGCTGGTGATTTCATCAAGGAGGGAAGAGATGCTGATCTCTCGATGGGACTCGCTTGCCAACACTGCGTGCCAAAAGAATGGTAAACTCTTTTGGACCGCCATAAAAGAAATGCGGGCAGTGGGCCAAGTTCTCTCACCGATAAGCTGTAATATTACTAGTGGAGACACATTTGACAGCAATATACAGCTCCACAACATGATAAGGAAATGCCAGAGCTGCCAAATCCTAAGGGAGTCATAATTTCTCTTTCAGAAGTCGAGGAAGCTATAACTTAGAGCATAGGCAGCAATGCCCCAGGACCAGACGGGGTGTAGACAAACCTCATTAAACATAATCCTAATATCTGGGCCCCCCTCTTGCTTAATGTATTTAACAATTTACCCAAATCCCCGTTGCCAAGCACTGGTCGCCTTGTATCATTGTATCGATTTTTAAAAAGGGCAATCGCTTGCAACCGAGTTGCTACAGGCCCTTTTCTCTCATAGACACAACATTGAAAATACTGGGTACGGTCCTATATAATAAGATCAGAGATTGAGCAGAGGAGAACACTATTTTAAATCCCTGCCAACTGGGTTTCAGAAATAAGGTGGGCACAATAGAGCAGTACCTCAATTTAAATTTGATAATTGGTAAATATACAATTGCTAAGTGCTCACCAATATACCTGGCGTTTATGGACCTGACCTCCGCATTTGATTTTGTTAACCGTTTGCGGTTATGGTCTGTCCTGTTGGAAACTGGAATGGTTGAGACAATAGTGCATTTCTTAGCCTATCTACATCGAAATCTGAAAGCTAGATTTAGAATGAATACGCAAGGGGAAGTTTCCATTGATATTAGTGTTTATAGAGGGGTAAGGCAGGGCTGTGTTCTGTCCCCATTACTTTTATCTTATATATTAATAATTTACACAAGTTTAAAGACCTGAAGCTCCATCCACTTTGGATAACTTTTAAATTAACCGTTAAGACCAGCTTAACAAATAACGAAAGAAGTGTCTGCACCTCCAATTTTTGGCCTAAAGACAACTGGTCATGGTCAAGCTTGCAACGACAACTGTAGTATACCTGCTATCTGTGCTCCCAACTAGAGAAAAGAGAAATTGGGGACAGAATTCAGGACCTCTCTTCACTTTTTAGGCTTTCGCCTATTAAATGGTTGATATAAGGCTGGCCAGACCCCATCTTATATGCATTTCTCCTCACAGAGAAGAGCTCTCTTGGACTACACTGAGGTACCAGTTGACACCTTCAATGTAACTGTGGACTTCAAAATTGTATTGCTCCTAGGTAGCAATCATTCCCCTCACACATAGCTATTAATCATGATCACTCCCATTACACAAATGTAATATCATTGGGAGACTCAACTGATGTAAATCACTGAAGAGAGTGAAATGGACAGTGGGGAACCTGATCAACCTAGCAGAACGCTTAAGCATTATAGCACACTCTGTCAATGCTGATGACAATGTTTGCTCTCATCAAAGAAGAAGGTCGCAGGTCAAATCCATGCAGAGGTAGGGAAAACAGAGGTATTAAAACAAAAATATACACACAAAAACAACCTGCCTGGTTAAATAATAGGGCGGAATATCTCACCATAATTGATAGCGCTGAGTCATACTAGAGCCAGGTGATTCAAAATATTAGTAAAAACTTAACTCAAATCATTTTACATAAAATAGTAAATAGCATTTTTATTCCAAATTTTCCATATTTGATATATAGCTTTTCAAATAAACACAACGTTTGACTATATATAGTGTTTCATAGGATATAAACATAATGAAGACACAACTTATATAGAAATGCTCTTGCTCTGAGAGAATTCATACACTACCTCCCAAACCAAACTGTCATACTAACTCTCATTCTGCATACATACCTTCCAGGCCACATATATCACTTGTACCATGAGACATAAAAACAAACATCTATAAAATCAGAACAATAATTATAGAGGATCACAGGTCCAAAACAACAATTCTTTATCCAAGAATACTTAAGGATACTTGTCATATAAATCTAACGCATTTCATAGTAGGTCAATAGAATCCCAATACTATTTAGTTCAAATTGGAACGGTATATTTGAACTGACTAATGTTAGAATTCTATTGACCTACTATGAAGTATGAAATGCATGTTATATCCGGAAGATTTAAGCTTCTTCCTTATGGACTTTCATATTGCCTCACTTTCAATAGGACTATGTTTGATGATCTCTTCTGGTCCCTTGAAGTTGAAGATTTGAAAATGAGATGGTGATGGTGTAAGTAAACACCAATCAGCTTGACTAGTGTCAACTCGTTTTTGTGATTTTTTGTCTACTTGGAGCTTAATCCAGAGCAATGGTTCCTCATGATGGAATTTGCTTTTTTGTTCCTGTAAGGATTGATTCCTTGTAATATAATGGTTCTGACTGCCCACCTTTGTAAATTGTCTATAGATTCCCCTACCGACAACCTCTTGAAGTAAAATTTAGTGTAGTGTTGTTCTGAAGAAGGTGGCTGGATGAAAGTAGTTTCCACACCGAAACATGTGTTGACCATCCTTTGAGAGAGACTCCAGCTCACAACACTACAATGGCTAAAATCCAATCTGTTTCCCTGTTGTTTTTTGGTTTTGTGTATGTGAAGAGTGGCTGGGTCGGTGTATATGGAGTTATATAAGGATATATGGAGTTATATACGATGTACGGTGTACTGATACAGTGTATATGGAGTTATATGGATATATATAAGTTGTGATTCTGGTAGTGTGTAGGAGCAAGTGGATGTCGTGTGGGGGTTATCTTAAATTTTAATGTGCTTTTTGTGCCCAATGTACAGTGTTTCATGAAAGCAACCTATGGAATAATATGTTCAAATTATGTGAAAGCAAATAATGAACTAGAGTTGAATGAGTTCTTTGGTGATATCAAGAAAAGTATTTTTCTTAGGGGTCAGAACCATAAGCACAAATTCGGCTCTCAGGAAGAAATACCAGTCAAGTGTGACTTTTCTCATTGTTTTCTGCTTCAGAGAGCACTAACCATTTTAAAAGAGTATTGCACACATAAATAATTCATTCTTACAAAGACAAAACAAAAGTGGTGGTCTTTGGCTGGAAGATACAAAAAACGGCAATGGCAAATAGATAACACTAAAATTGAACAAATTGCTAGGTACGAATAACTGCACTTATGGTTGGACGAGCGTAGAAGTACTACATTTTATCCAGCGCCCAAAAAAACTACAACCTCAGCCCTTACAGCTTCATTTTTTAAGCTAATTAACAGGTTATGTGACATGACTCTGAACAAGATTCTTTGTGTAGTAAGGAGCAAAATGATGTCTCCCTTAACACATGGCCTATGGACTTTTTGTGGGGCGTTATCAACATGGTTGGCATAGCACAATGCAGCTCCTATAGACCTCTTTTTAAACTTTCTGACAGCTCCCAGCAAGCGCAGGTGCATTTAGAATTTAATTTGTTCAAGCAATCTACAACCCTTAAGGCTGCTCTCTTTGTTTCATATTGCTCTAAGTTTGGAGGCACCTTGAATTACTTATTTTGGCAAGAAATAACACCTCCCTAAAACAAGCTCTTGGTGATGCATATTTGGAGAATTCTCTACAGACCTTGCAGTTTAACACCATGTGGATCACAGGTTATTTATAGCTATTAAAAATTAGCTATAAGGGAAGGAAACCTTATTTCGCTATCCAAAGACTGAGCAGACTTAGAACTTAGGAAACACATATAGATGGTCCTAAGTATGTACAAAACAATGCAAGGCAAAAAGTACCTAGAATTACCTCTCAGCTTAGAGCAAAAGAGAAAACGGGTTAGGATAAAGTTTTGCCGACTTCCGATTAGAGGTTTCGGTTATGGTCAATGGCGATACAGGCAACAAATTATAACAGCAGTAGGCCTGGCATATTTATTGTGAAAAGCTGGTATTACCTTCAGTACATTTAAGGGTGGATGGATATTACTCCGAATGAAGGCCTGCAGAAAAGAATTTTGTTACATGGAATCTCACAGTTTACTGTAGTAGTTAGGGGTTTTGGTGTTGGTTTCCCCGGTGACAACTGG
This sequence comes from Triturus cristatus, assembly GCF_964204655.1. Classification (NCBI taxonomy): domain Eukaryota; kingdom Metazoa; phylum Chordata; class Amphibia; order Caudata; family Salamandridae; genus Triturus; species Triturus cristatus. The sequence continues at coordinate 954,587,591 of NC_140583.1, forward strand.
TGGTTATAAAAGATTTATCTGTGAGAATACTTGTTAGGAACTTTTAGGAGAAAAAGTATTTTGCTTAGCAACTGTGATTTTGTATACCTTTGTAATTCTATGACTGTGTGCCTGATGGTTGCTTACGAGAAGCTTATAATCAAAACAGTGGGCTTGTTATTATCTGCTTATTATGAAACGTTATCTCCAAGGCAGTAAGCATAGTTAATTCATTATGAGAAGCATTTGTTAAAGCCACTAGACCTTTATCAGTGAGTTGTTATCACACAGTGTTTACAGGCTGTAGGCAGCTTTTTTGTTACATGTAATTTCACAGATTACTGTGGTAGGCAAGGGATTTGTTGTTGGCGACCCAATTTGAGAAACCCTGAGAGTCTCATCATTAGGAAGGTGGAATCTGACTGCATGGTTACCCTTACTTTTTTCCTGGTGTTTTGCTGGTTTTCGACTTAGTCTGACTGGGATCCTGCCAGTCTATCTGCTTTCTCCCTAAATTGGTTGTTCATGTACTTTTGGTACACTCCAGATTGGATTCTGGGGTACCCTTATCAGTCCCTAGTATATGGTATACTATGTACCCAGGGCATAGGTAGCCCAGAGGCCTCTCGGGCAGCATGTATTATGCCACCCCTGGGAGACCATTCAAAATGACACCACAGGTCTGCTACAACAGCCTGTGTAGGGTGGTGCATGCACCCCTTACTTAGATATAGGTTCACTATATCTACTCCATATCACTGCACATATAAACCTATAAGTCACCCCTATGGAAGGCCTTATCAATCCTGAAGGCAGGGTGCTGGGTTTTATGTGTGAGGGTGCTCCTGCATGAGCAGAGCCCCTCTGCAGCCTTCGGGAACCTATATTCCGAGGTTGTTGGTGATGCAGCCAACCATATATACTTAAGTGCATTATTACGTCGCGGTAAATGCTAACTTTAAAACGGCTGCATGGAAACTTGTCGTGTTTGGTGTCAAACACCTTGGATTCATACCTCCACACCAGTAACTGGTGTGGGAGGTATGATTCCACCCTCCTAGAGGAAGAAATATGACAACACCGGTACACCCGGTCCCAGCTTTACAGAACCTGGCATCACAAAATGGATGCTGCCAGCCACAGACACGAGTCTGCCCTCCTGCTGCTGGACGAAACTCCGGCAGGGGAAGGCTGGACAACAGGTTTCCCATCACAGGGAGGTGTGACCACCTCCCAGACAGGCTTTAGTGTATTGGAGCTGGGTGGGTGCACTCTGAGACTGCTTTGATGTCTGCACTGGGGGCACATTTGGTGTCCCTGTGCATAGTCCAGCTCAAACCGGTTGCAGGAGCCATTCACTGCTGCTCTGGCGCGAAACTGAACAAAGGACATGGGTGGAGCCACCCCGCTGTCCTGACCCTCCCATAGGTGGGTCCCAAGAGTTTGTCCCACCCCTTCCTTGGTTATAATGTAGGAACCCCTGACTACAGGACTTTAGATTTACCTGGACGAAACTCTGCTACAGAAGCCAAGTACTTCGACTATCTGCACTATGCAGGATGACTGAAGAATCTCCCTTGGAGTAAAGGAGTTACTCCCCAGCAAGGCAGGCACCTTAAACGCATCTGACCGGTTTGCATCTCCCGAACTCCTGAGGACTCCGAAGACTTCTGCAACATAGGAGGTGGATTCACAAGTGTCCCCGAGGTTGACTAGTGTTCTCAGCAATCCTGAGACCTGCATCCCTTGTGGGGACCGTGCAACCCGTACCCCTGTGCACCGTGTCCATTTGCAGCAGCATATGCTTTTCGGCGATCCCTGAGGCTGTGCTTTGGGATACTTGTTGTTCTGACCCCGAGCAGTATTTCCACTGAAGATTTCTGGCCTACCCTCCACGAGTGTTCCATGGGCTGGTATTTTGTGATTCAACTTGAGGTCCCTTCGCGATCCCTGGTCCGTCGACCTGTGGGTCCCTGTGAAGGTAACTTTGACTTTCTGTGGGCTTTCCTGGTTGCTCCAGACATGCCCCGACTCTCCATAGCTTGGAGAGTCCCCAGGACCTTGTTGGTTCCCACCGAAGCATCTTCCCTCTGACCGCATGGGTTGCAGTTGCCAAGGCTTGTTGGTGTTCAATCCGGACACTGACCCCCCAGCATTCGACATCCTTCGTGGGACAGCTCACCTCTAGACTTTGGTCATCGTTGATGTCGCCTGGTCTCCGTGGCTGCAGAGTCAAGCTTCACCTCTTCTCACTTGAAACACCTGACATCGGTGGGCATTCGTCTATCATGTGAAGTGACCCAGACTCTGTCCCCTCTGCTTTCAGGTTCTTCTCAGCTTCGATCCAGGCTTGGATCACACCGGACACTTTTCATCTTCCCGGCAGCAGCACTTCTTTGCCTCACGCCATTGAAATCAACAAGCGTTTCCGACACCACTTGACCCCTATGCACCCGGCTCCTCTGAGATAGGTAACACGGGTACCTCAGTACTCTCAAAGGTGCTGGCCTTAGAACATTCTATGTTCCAAAGGGTTTGCTTGAAGTCCTCTCCTAAGTGTCCTTAATCTTTAAAATTCCAACCGTGATTTTCCCAGAGTTGTACGGAGCTCGCATCTGTGTTTTCACACTGCACCTGTCCTCCGTGGGTCCCCTGTGTCACTACTTTGGGTGGTTCCTTGAAGTGCCAGTGATTCTACATGCTCTAGGCACTGTGTCTAGTCAAGTCGTGGTTGTTATACCACTTTCTAGTATATGGTATTATCTCCTCCTGGGCCCCACTGTGTATTGTGCTATTTACTGTCTTTCTAGTGCTTCAATATTGTGTGCCTTGTTCTCTAATCTCATAAACAGGCTAGTAGAGAGTGTTTAGTAATACATATATAAATTGTATATATTCCTTGTGTGGTTCTCCTTTCATTTGGTCATTCAGGAGGTTATAATCGGGTAAACCAAGCTGCTTTACATTCCTTCTAGACTTAGCCTGAAGGCTGCTCTCCATAGCTACCACTAGGATAGCTTTCAATAAAGGTTGTCTTTAACCTAATCATCAATAAGGGTCGTTTGGACTGGTGCAAGGTGCCCACTTTAACTAGTGGACAGTCTATACCATGCCAACTTCTCACATCATCAGGACTGTAATAAACCTGGGGATGGCTGAGTATTGGAGGTGGTCTCATCCATTAACGTGAGGACCACTGGGATGTACTTTTGTATGGGGGTCTTGGCAGGCCAATGTAACAATATTCACTGTTGTACTGTACGTGCAGAGTTAGTTACTTTAGATTGGTGGCATCATTTTCCACGTCAAAGAAGGAATAATCTTGCCATATGTTTTCCTAAGATACAAGTTTTTGGAGGATTCTGCAAAGCGTTTTCCCGATCAGAGATACGTGGCAATTGAGGAGCAGCTGCTGGAATAAGGTATAAGGTACAGCTCGTAAAACGTGGCCCGTCTGATCCCAGAGTAATCACAAGAAGCGTTTTCCTGATCAGAGACATGCAGTAATTGAGCAGCAGTATCTCTGATAGGGAGAACGCTTACAGTGACTACTCAGCGATCAGACTGGTCACGTTTTACGGGCTGCACCTTATTCCTTATTCCAGCAGCTGCTGCTCAATTACCATGTATCTCTGATCGGGAAAACGCTTTTTGTAACTACTCGGGATTAGACTGGCTACGTTTTACAGCTGCACCTTATTCCAGTTTGCTACCTTCGCAGAAGCCTCAAACAACTTGTATATTTGGAAAAATATAGCAAGATTATGCCTCCTTTCACGTGGCAGATGAAGCCTGCGTGGCTTTTCGAGTCCTTGTAAATATGGCTCCTTTACACGCAACACTTTGCGTGAAAGGGACGTGCCATGGGTGTTGCTGTGGGTGTTCCCATGCAACATCCATGGCTTCTGCCACATTTCCGGATTTACGCGAAATCGTTAACCTGGAAATGCGTCAGATTGCAACGCCTCCGCAGGGGAGGCGTAGGGCGGCGCAAAGAGGAGAAATTTTTCATTTCTCCTCTTTTTTTCCTCTTTCTATGCATGCTGCCTTCTGCAGCACACATAGGAAGAGGAAATCACCTCTTGTGATTGTTTTTTGAGCAGGAAGGTGTGCCTTTTTGCACAAAAACAATCATCCCCGAGACTCAGGCACCCTTGCACCATTGTGCAAAGTGTGCCTCCATCGGCGCATGTGCGCCAGCACAGATGAGAGCAAAGGGATCCGTCATATCGTTGTAGATATGACGCATGCCTTTGCTTTGGAATTAACACAGCGTGGCGCAGCCAAATGGCTTGCGGCAGCGCCCTTCGGTAATTCCTTGTAAACCAGGCCCCATGTATTTCACTACACAATGAGAAAGCAAGTCTTTTGACTGCATTTTCCTGAAAATCAGCGGTTTTCTGGGGTGCTGAGCATAATTGTTGCCTTATGTGTTTCATTTCGGTATGCATCAGTAAACGAATCGGTACCCTTTGTACAATGTACAGTCGAACATATACAAACGCTGCTGCGCTACAGGCCTTGATGTACTACACACACATTGATGCATTGGCATTTCACATATTTGGCCACAAAATAAGATAGGGACAGCTAACATGTACACACTGCGGTACACTCTCTGTAGAAACAAGCCTGGAGTATGCATTTTCCGCTCCCCTGCTAAGAAGTCTGATTGCAGCTTTTCTAGTCCCGTCGTCTGCTTGTCTTGGAGTCTACATCTGTACTTTGTTTTAATCATGCCTCATTATTTATGTAAAAAAATGGCAAGCACATTCAAAGCACACAGGCGAGAGGAGGGTGCACTTACAGTCTTGTCTCACTTAATGCACAGATGGTCTCAGTGTTCACGTGCCAGAGGGAACTCCCTGTTCTTAAAGTATCATCTTATGAAAGTCAGATTCCAGATGTACAAATGGCTTAGTATTAGTAAGCAATGCTTGGAAAATAGCCATGTGAAGACATAGTGATATCTATATAAATTCAGTAGTACAAAACTCTTGGATGGTTGTAAAATTACCACCAAACGCGGAAGAAACAAGTAAAATTCGTGTCACGTGACGGCGCCTCATGCTGCCAGTGAAATAGACGCGTTGACAAGCAGCAGCTGAATCTCGTTAACGCCCACTGTCGCCACACTCACTCACTCTTCTATCCCTTGGCATTTGAGACATAACTTTTAGGGTAATTTTAAAGAACTTGAAATGTGGAAGGAAGGCACTTTGAACACAAGTATTTAAAAAAAAAACAGAGCATTTATCTAAAATAGGTGGGTGAGGGGAAGCAGCCAGGGCATAGGCGCGCAAGTCTCGGACCGGACCCTATTCAATGGTGTGATCTTGGCCCAATCAGTTGATCTAATTGTACCATTACCCTTACCATTCATGAAACTGCCTAGCCTCCCCATTACTAGCTACTGTAAAAAGTGGCCTTTTGCGTCATACCAGAGGCGTAACACAGGCCCCCGCAGCCCCCGCGGTGCGTGGGGCCCCAAGCTCGAGGGGGCCCCCGCAGCACAGCGCTCTGGCTGCATAGCTCCTGATTGTGCCCGGAGGGGGGCCCTCCACGTGCCTTGCAGGGAGGCCCCTTCGAGTTTTGTTACGCCAGTGCGTCATACATTAATTTGTTGCATGTTACGCATAAGGGTGAAAAGTCACTTTCATTCTGTCTGCGTACATGCTCCTGTTTTATGACTGAAGCCAGTGCTCAGACATGCCTTAAAAGTACAGAGAGCTAATTCTTGCAGGACGTCTGTTTCGAGCTGCTCCCCCCTTGCCTTGCCAGACCAGTCTTCAAAGGGCAGGTCAAGATAACTCCACACACAGGAAAGAGAAAGAAAGTGCTTTGCGCACTTTCCCGCTGCTCACGCACTTTATTTTGACAATCCAAATATACAACCTGGCATTAAATAACAAAGTGTATCTTCGCAAAGAGAATAAATAATAACTGTGGTAACGTTTTCTTGACCCAACCATCAATCGAAAGAAAACCCGAAAACTGTACGGTAAACTTCAACAACGTTAAGTTCACGGTGTCAACATAAAATATTCATATTACACCATATTATTTTGCAATGACCAGACAACCACATATCAGTATTTCTCTGTGCCGTGCTCGCCCGCCGTTGTCTGGATTCATTATGTTTAAGGTCTGCTGATAATAAGGGGACATTTCCGCATATCTGTAAGATAAAGCGCTTACCGAGCCATATGGAGTTCCGCAGCACTCCGTCCTTGTAGCCCCACCCCGCGGCCAGAGCCCACTGCCCGACCAGGGAGTACACGAGAAGCATCATTGCGCGGCTGGAAGCCTGCGGGTTTCAGGAGGGAATCCGAAGAGGGGCTTCAGTAGTAAAGCTCTCAGTGGCTGCCCAAATTCTTCTCCCACATCTGGCCCTCAGCTCATTTAAGGTTTTTTTTTCTCCTTTCCAGGAGTGATGTCAGTATGGCTGATCCAATTGTGCTGCAGCTGTAACATTTCCCAACTGTGCGGTGACTATGAGAATGAGACTCGACGTCATCTCTTGAATTAAACATATCCGAAGGTGTGGTGGTGTCAGCATAATTCTTTGGAAACATTTTTCTGTACTCAAAAACTTATATTTTCCACTTTCTTGACTGTAGAAGTCCCACCGGTTCTAATTGCCCCACTTTCACATTTTGGCTCTCAAATGGTATCTTTATTTACTTTGCATCACTTCACTGTACTTAGGAATCTGTCAAAAAGGATGCGGCTACATTCGAAATACAACAAATGGAACATATGCTTTGAAAATAGTCCATAAGGTCTGTGGGCAACATGATACCTTGACAAATCGTTTCTATTACAAGAAAAAGAAAAAAATGGGAGTGACACGAAGCCTGGCAGGCAGAGGGCTGGTCGAGTTCTTCTGGTGTTTCTTATCCGCTCTTTGAAGTGTTCACCTTTGAATGCCCATTCACAGCATACACTAGAATTGTTTTGAAAACTGATATATGTTTGCACTCGAAAATCCCCAATATGGAGATGGGTGGGGTAAATGTATTGCATCCATTTGCATTCCAGCTACTGCCTGAGTCCACTATTTGTAGTACATTAAGATGGCCACTGGTATTGCATCAATTTTAGGACATCCTCCATCATCCATGTTAGGACATCCTCATGCCCCACTTCTCATCCCTACCTCTCATCCCAATTTCTCTATCATCCCTACTTTTCATCCATCTCCCCTACTTCTTATAATCCCTGCTTCTCATCCAGTATTCCTACTTCTAATTTCCATCAGCTCTACTTCTCATCCATCCTCCCTACTTCTATTCCAACATCTCTACTTCTCATCCCTGCTTCTCATCCCTTATTCTCATCCATCACCACTACTTCTTATCCATTATCCCTATTTCTCATTCATCATCCCTACTTCTCATCCCTGCTTCTCGTCCATCACCCCTACTTCTAATCTCTACCTCTCATCCATCAATCCTACTACTCATTCATCACCCCTACTTCCCTTCCATCATCCCTACTTCTCAACCCTCATCCCTGCTTCTCATCCCTACTTCTCATCCATCATCCCTACTTCTCATCCATCATTCCTGCTTCTCTTCTATCATCCCTACATGTCATCCCACATCCCTACTTCTCATAAATCATCCGCACTTCTCATTTACCATCCCTACTTCTCATCCCTACTTTTCATTCATCATCCCTATTTCTCTGCCAACATCATTACTTCATATCCCTTATTTCTCATCCATCACTCCTACTTCTCATCCATCATCCCTGCTTCTTATCCATCTTCTCTGCTTCTCATCCCTACTTTTCACCCATCATCCCTTCTTCTCATTCATCATCCCTACATCTCTTCCATCATCACTACTTCTCATCCCTCAGACCTGCTTCCTATCCGTACTTCTCATCAATCCTCCCAACTTCGCATCCATCATGAATTCACTCCATCTACGTCGTCACTACTCTCTAATTTAACCAAATCAGCTTTATAATTTGTCAAGAAACGAAATAGTTCCCCCAACACTACCCAGTGCATAACAATAGCAAGATGAAAAACTTTAAAGCTGTAATCGTAGCACCAAGTACCTGCTAGCTGTGCATCCGCGCTGCTGAAAGCATTAAATGGGAGTGGGAGGTGTAAGTATCTTGACCTGGTTTCCAACCATTAGAGCGCTCCAACCAAAATGGCGCCTATGGGTATCCAAAAGGTAGGAAAAAAATAGCTAACGTCTCACTCAGTGTTAAAGACACGTCACCTATTACTTCACTATTCTCCATTTTAACCAAAACACTTCATAATTCGTCAGAAAAAAACAAATAGTCCCTCCAACACTTCCCAGAACATCAAAATAGCAAGAATAAAAACTTTAAAAGTGTAATCGTAGAACTGATTGCCTGCTCGCTGTGCAAATGCTCCGTTAACAGCATAAAATGGGCATGGGAGGTGTGGGTATCGCGCCCTGGTTCCCAAACACCAGTGCTTTCCAACCAAAATGCCACCTCTAGGTGGAACCAAAAGATAGGGAAAACATGGCTAACTTCTCACTCAGTGTTAAGTTCACTCTACCTATGACTGTACTATTCTCTAATTTATTCAAAACAAATTTAATATGTGCCAGGACAAACAAATAGTGCCCCTGCACTTCCCAGAACATAAAAATAGCAAGATTCAAAACTTTAAAAGGGTAACCGTAGCACAGATTACCGGCCAGCTGGTGGAATGGGGACCCCCCCTTACAGGATTGGGAGGCCCTTACAGGGTTGGAGGCCGCCTTGCAGTGCCGGGACTACAGGGGCTTGTGTTATGCCCCTGCTCCTTAGAAAAGTGTTTCAGAGATAAAAGGCCTCAATATGTCTTTTTGAGCTACCAGAGCACACAGTGATGTGGCATTTTCCTGGTTGTCAGCTGAGTGCCTGCTTGTTGTGGTGTTGGACTAGGCCCTCTCTCCAGGGTCATCCCAAACTTTTTGCCTTCACCACTACTGTTTTCTGAACCCGTTTTTGTTGGCTCTTAGGACTCTGTGCACTTTACCACTGCTAACCAGTGCTAAGGTGCTTGTGCTTTCTACTAGTACATTTGGCTTATACCCAATTGGCACATTTAATTTACTTTTAAGTCCCTCATAAATTGGTACTACATGTACCCAGGGACTGTAAATTAAATCCTGTTACTGGGCCTGCAAAACATATTGTGCCCCCCACTTAAGTAGCCTTGTCTCAGGTCTGCCATTGCAACCAGTGTGCAGTTTTAAACTGCCATTTCAACATGGCAAAATAAACCTTTTGCTAGGCCTAAAACGTCCTTTCTAAAACATGTCACCCCTCAGATAAGCCATAAACAGCCTATAGGGCAGTGTACATTATATTAAAAAAAGTTACATATGTACGTTTAAGTTTTACATATCCTGATGGTCAAAAACTCAAATTTGTTTTGCACTACTGCAATGCCTACTTCTACCATAGGATAACATTGGGTTACCTTATTACATTTAATAAATGATACCTTTGCCTTGGGGGCGGGTAGAAATATCAAATCATATCAAATGAATCTTTATTCGGATAAACATATCCATAAAAGAATTGCACAGATACAATTTACAAGTGATCTTAATAAGAATTCTATATAAAAACCATAAACAGGATCTCATAACGTGGACAGTTAAATGTACAGGCACAGAACACCAGATACCAGGCTAGGCGTCAATTCCATGGTCATCAAGTTAAAAGGCATTATCAAAGACATCAGATCAGGGATAATTAATGGAATATTCATTTTCATATCTTAAAATGGCCAGTTGTAGCAGCGGTCTCCTTTTTTCGCTGGCATAAGAAACATAGAAACTCGATAGCACAAATTCACAGTTTTAAGATTACTGATAAAATTAAAAGCATTTTTAGAATACATATTTTTTTCTTTTAAAAACAGGATTTGTTTCCTCAAATCCCTATAAAAGTTACAAAAATGTAAAAAAATGCAGTGTAGTCTCGTTGGACTTGCCATTACATGGGCATCTGATTAACTTTTGGGAACAAAAGCCAATCTCGGGGAAATCAACCAAAAAGTGCAATGTGCCTATTCGCAATCTTGTTAAATAAAATCTGTGTTGGATATTTGGAACTAAGATGAGGTAGGTCTAGGCATTTGATTGTATGTGGCCTGATACGTACATTAACACAGTCTGTTTGGCACACTCTCTCTTTTCTCTATCCGCCATCCTTTTCCCCATCAGAACAGATTTTAAATCTTTCTTATTAGATTGTAATACTCCCTCCAGCTCATCACAGCTCAATTTTCCATCCACCTCCTTAAGCAAACTGTTTACGAAAGCCACCAAGGTATTCTTGCTCTGCGTTCCAGAGTAAGATAGTCTGTTATTATCTCTTTGGTAAATTTAGTGTCATCTTTACTCCATATGTTATACCAGAGTATTGTAACGCCCTGAACGTCTCAGGATCGTTTAACAGACACGATAATGAGGACGCAACCACTTGTGAAGGGTTAGTTATTTTAATGAAGGCAAAAACAATACAACGAATAAACAAAAGTTATAGTCACTGGAATCCTCCAGGCTAAGTACGTTACCAGCCCACAGCACGGATGGTCCTAACCGTCCTCTGCATATACGCCGATCCCGGCGTATGCCAACAGAGGGCAGAAATGAAATGGCCGACAATGCCAATCGGTAGGCTGTGAGGGGCACGACGAGTGTTGGGGAGAATCGAGGAGTCAGGGAAACACCCAGCCGGGGTCTCTACCTGAAGGGAGCAGCCGCTCAACCTCTTCCTCCGACTGCACCGGGACGCGGAGTCACCTCCTGGTGATGCGTCACCGATACCCCAATCAAAAGCAAGAAGACTGAACCGAGAGCAGCCGCTCGATCGATCCTGTGGACTTCCGAGTCTGTAACGCGGCAAACACCTCCTGGTGTGCGTTACAGCTGGCAGTCCCTGTATCTCTGGTCGGGCTGGGAGTTACGACTCCAACCAGCAAAAGCGCCACTGCGCTTTGACTCAGCCGAGTCAAAAAGCGAAGCTCAATGGTTGACCGGTAGAGCTTCCGGGTCCTTCACAGGTGACGATGGGGCAAGACACGGCCCAGGGAGTAACGACTCGACCTACCTCCGTTCTTGCCTTACTGGAGCACCACTCCGGAACACTGCTCTTCACGAAGCAGGTACGTCGGTGTAAACACAATATCCGACAGCCTTGTACCTCCCGGTTCCTCCCTTTATAGGGCGTGTTTTCCTTGAGTTATGTAACAGCTCTCCTGTTTACATAAGGGCGTGTTTTCCCTTGAGTTATGTAACAGCTCTCCTGTTTACATAAGGGCGTGTTTTCCCTTGAGTTATGTAACAGCTCTCCTGTTTACATAAGGGCGTGTTTTCCTTGAGTTATGTAACAGCTCTCCTGTTTACATAACCTCTCAACCGCTAAGCATCCTGGGAGATGTAGTCCGTTTACGCTGGTTACCGTTTTCCTCCCCTCGCATGACAGGAATTCTTGACAAGTATGATGGAGCTTGTCTGCAAGCCATCCTCTAGATAGAGCACTCCTAAATCCTTATGAGCAATATAAGAGGAGGTTGAACAGTGCACTGCTAATCGTCTGTACAGGAAAAGATTTTCCTATGTCTGAAACAATTTACAATTTGTCAGTCACGACACGGGGCTCTATAATTGACACTAGGAATACTTTTACTTCTATATATAGTCAACAGCTCTCTAATGGACTTACTACCAATTTTGATGCACATCTAAAAAGGGCTTCTGAAGATCTAATGAATTTCAGTTTTGTTGCTTCTACATGAATCCCCCATTGGCCATTACTAGAGAAGTTCACACCAAAACATGTAAAACTTTCTGTTGCAGCTAGTGTTACTCCCTTAATATGAGGAATTTTATTCTTGTGTCTCCCTTTCTTACACGTCATGGTAAAGGTTTTCTTTAGATTCATTTTCATATCTATGTCCTTCATGTATGGGGTGAAACCGTCTATCAGGTGCTGGAGACCATTACCAGTTCTAGATAGCAGGGCGGCGTCATCAGCGTACAGGAGTACCGGTGTTAGAGGATGGCCAACTTTTGGAACATCTGCATTTATCTTTTGCAAAATCTCATCTACCCCATTAATATATAGCGAGAATAAAAGAGGGGCAAGAATGCAGCCTTGCCAAAGTCCTCGGGTTATCTTAAACCGTGATGTAACTTCTCCCCTTGGCCCGTAATATATCCTGGATGTTAACTGTGCATATAGCTGCGAAAAATAATCACAAACTCACTGGGGGTCCCCATCCATGACCATTGACTGCCGCAGCTTGGTTTGATTAACCAAGTCAAATGCCCTGCTCAAATCAACAAAACATAGATGGATGCAGTCCTCTTTCGCCAGGGTTTATTCGCTGATGAACAGATGAAAGTTAAGAGATTGTTCCATGGTGCCCACATCCCTACTAAAACCATATTGTGTGTCTGTTAGGATTTGATAAACTGTCACTTAAGATTCCAACCTTTCTAATAAGACTCTGCTCATTAGTTTTGCAAAGGGACAAAGGAGGGCTATTGGGCAATAACATCTTGCCTCCCGTCCCCTTTTTGCAAAATGGGCAGAAATATCATGTTTGGTCTCTGGAGAATTATCATTTGAAAACTTCTTTACTAGTAAAGTCAAATTTTAAGTCACAATCCTGAAAATGCCACTTTTAGAAAGTTGCCATTTTCTTGTCCTAACCATTTGGTGCCTTCAGCCTGTGTCCTGGGTTGCATGAGTAAGTGGAGTTGGCAGATGTCCTTTCTGTCTTACGCCAAGACAGTATCACAAAGGAGTAATTCTTGTGGGCAGGATAAGCCATTCTGACAAGTTGGGTTGGGGCGGAGTTGTCACCTACCACACTTGCACTTTAACCGGTGCTACCTCCCTCACTCACAACAAATTACACATCAATCTTTTTTGTCACCCCAGACATCTTGGGGCAAAGGCAGGGGAAGAAAAAAAAATCCAAAACCAGATGTAGGGGGGAATCTAGAAGTTTCTCCCACTTTAAAGCTGGCACCAAGTATAAATATTGGATCCTAAGACCCACTGTTCAGAACACTCCTAGAACTGTGGATACTACAGAAGAACGGCTGCCCTGCTGCCAGAAGAATAGTCTGTTGTTGGAGGCCGGCTTTTCTGTCTGAGAGGGAAGACTAGACCTGCTCCCTTCATCCCAGACTACATGAGTGACTCCTGTCTTAGCTACAGGGACACAACAGGCTCCAGAGGTCTCCCTGCAACTGCCCAGCTGACCTACTGCAACAGCACCTGCCTGGACCTGCATGAGCCCTGCTGGCCTCTGCACGAGTGAGTCTTTGATCCCCAAGAGGCAGCTCCCCATGTCCTTGGACCTTGGTTGACATCAGATTGCAATCTTCTGAACACAAAACGGAGAAATGCTGAAGTTTTGGGCTCTCTGCGACAGTGAAAGGGCCTATTCTCATCAAGATCCTGACGTCTGCGACAACCACCAATGTGAAACTCTTATGTCTGCACTGAGCTCTGGGGTATCACTGCCACCATTTTGACTGGATCCTGCTGTTTTCTTGGCTTTCAGGTCCAGCTCCTTCAGGCTCCTCTCATGAGCCAGCCTAATTTCCACCACAAAATGGGGAGCTGGCTTTTGGGTATCAGGGATTCACTTGTGCAGAGGCCAGCAGGGCTCATGCAGGTCCAGTTGCATCCCCAAGGAATTGTTGCCCAACTTTGCTGTGGGGGACAACATACCTAAGTGGTTTGAGGCAGAGATGCACAAGGTCCCTGAGGAGGATTGAGGGGGACAGTCTCTGGAAGCATATTCTCAATGAAGAAAGGGATGGCCTGTAAGCCCTAGGGAAAAGGGACAGGATAAAGTAGCCTCTCATGAGGGACACACTTATGAAGAAGTACAATCTTACCCCTGTAAAGCGCAATCAGACGTTTAGGGATAGCCAGAAGTTGCTCCAACGGGCCTTGTTGGATTTTATGGACTACTTTTGAAAGGCACTGGATGGTTGCACAAAGGTCAATGACGTAAGCTATTACAAAGGGCTCTAAAATTTATTTGCAAGGGAGCACATGTTCAGCAATTGTTTTCCAGAGGGGCATCATCACCTAGTGGACAGTAAGTTCACTGACCCCAGGGAGCCTGCTAAGGAGTCAAACCACTGGTTCAGCGCAAGGGTCCACAAGAAGGTACCTGGGAGTGACCCCAAGAAAGGTTGTCCAGGTTCCCCCAGCAGAGTGAGGGGAGATCCAGAAAGATACAGACAGATCCCAGAGTAAGGAGGGGAAGGGTTCCCAAGCCCCTTCAGAGAAGCAAGGAGGAGGTTTTATTGGGCAGTGGCCCATGATGCCCATTTCCAACACTGTTATTTTGAGTGTTCCCTGTTAGGATGCAAGCAAGGGGGCTCTGTCTGTCCTAAGAAAGCCCTCACTCGTGGGAACTATGCAGGGGTTGCCAATGCGGCCTTAGGGAGAAGTAGTCCCTAGGGTAGGTCATAGAACAAGCCTTAGTCTCCCTTAGTTGGGAGATAGACTGAAAGAGTGAGCTTGTGATCCTTGAGGGTGTAAGTCGTCACTTCCACCCTCAAGTGAATGGGATCCCTGTTACTGCTCTGAGGGATACTAGTGCCAGTCAGATCATGGTAGTGGAAAGCCTGGTTTCCCCAGATCAGCACACTGGACAGGTGTGTATGATGACTCGAGCCCATGGGCAGGACTTCTCCCACCCTATGGCTCTGGTGACCCTGGAATGGGATGGTGAGGTGACCCAGAGAAGGGTCAAAGCTAGTTCCCCGATACCCATTGAATGCATTCTGGAGAATGAGTTACCACAAGTATTGGAGGAGCTCTGAGAGGTGGCTTCCCAGAGCGCCCTGAAAGCTCTGGTTTCGGGGGCACTACTCCCATAGGGAGAGTACAGAGGTCCAGATGGAGGTGCAAGCAGTGAAATAGTTGGGAGGACCAGCGGATTAGGGGTTGTCAACCCTGAGCACAGAGCACTCTATGACTGACCCTATTGAGTCCACATCTGACCTGTGAGAGCTCCTTGTGCTGTCACAGAGACAGGGGTTGGAGACCTGCACCCGCCAGACCTCTGCATGACACAGACAGAGCCTGTCACCCTTGAGGGAGGTGGTGGCCCACCTAAAAGTCTTGGCTGGCCAGGTACCTGTTCAATCTCATGGTGCAGAACCTGTGCTAAAAGGTCATTCTCAGGATGCCATCCCTGGACTGGTAGGAGAAGGAGTGGAAGAAGGATGCCTAACACTCGACTCTGTTGCCTCCACTCTGAGAACCCTCAGAGATCAGAGAACGCTGGATATCCCAGAACCTGGCTGTTAACACTGACAGCTGTCAGTGGCCTCTGTTGGCTGTTGTACTTATGGGCAGAGGTTTCATTGGGTTATGGATAGAAATCTGATCCAAGGGGCGGAATTGGCAACATCCCTTTGTTGGACATGGTGTAAGAAGGTTACTTAAATGGGTGGCACAATAGGTTCTGCAGGCCCACTGTAAGCATTACATTTACAGGTCCTGGGTACATGTAGCACCACTTTACTAGGGACTCATAAGTAAGTTAAATGTGCCAATTTGGTGTAAGCCAATGTCACCATGTTTAAAGGAGAGAACACAAGCACCTTAGCACAGGTTAGCATTGGTGAAAAGTATAGAGCACTAAAAGCCAATGAAAAGGAGTTCAGAAAATAGGAGAGGTGAAGACAAAATGTTTTAGGGTGACCCTAGAGAGGGCCTCGCCCAACACAACCCCCCCCCCCCCCACCTCCAGCCAAAGCCAAGGTAGGCTATCAAATAGCTTGATGGGCTTCCCTTCTTAGGTGATAGAACGTCTCTTGCAGTGTCAATGTCAGTTCTATGCCCCTCTGAACTCAGTTGGATCCCTCCGTCTCTCCGGAGGCACTGGACTGACCAATGAGGAACCCTTTTCCTCACCTGTGGAGCCCTTCTGTGAAGTTCCTATCCTTAACTTGCTCACAGATGCATCCCAGTAGGCAGAAAGTACCACCATGTCCACCTTAAAGGGACTATTTCTGCCAATTTCGGCTGTATACAATTATTTGACTTTTCGAGTAAGGTGAGATCCCTTCTCATATTATTATCTTTTTTCTGTTTTCGCCCTATTGACTTCTTCCAAACAGTTATCACATCTTTTTTATATTTTTTTGGGTACTATTGGCATTTTCCTATGATGGTTTGATACTAGCAACACTACAATACTGGCTCCACTCAGTAGCCTTCAGGTTATTGTTGCAAGGTCAAAATGTAATGTTCTCCTGCTATTTTATCTATCTTATTCGCTACTGGTGTGCGCAATTTGGTACATTGGTCTTTTATGTCTTTACTTCGTTACTGTATGATTTTTCTAATACTCTTCTTCTGACTGACGATCTTGTCAGAAGGTTATTCCCATGCTGACTTCATCTTTTCCTACCTTCTAATATTAACACTCATCCCCCCTTTTTTGGTCAATTGTATGGTTAGATGTTTCTACATGTTTATGTATTATGTCTATTTTTGTGTCTTTTCATTGTTCTTTGCAAATGTCCTTGTTGTAATTAATGTATTGGTCTTGGGTCATTTCATTTGCTATATTTGGTATTGTCAAATTCTGTTCAATGTATACATTTTTTATTTGTATGTATTATATGTATATTTGTGTTATTATTGTTACAATTATTACAGCCCTGACAAAGTTCCCGTGGCACTAGGGAACAAAACGCATTGGCTATGTGCCGGTTTTAAAACAAACAACTTTAAATAAAAAGAAGACTTTTTTGGACTATACGTGTGTTTCCTGACTGACTCTTATCAGAGTGCACCTTCCTTTCTTGTCGACTTTCTATGTAAAAGGTAGGAAATGTACTGGTGTGTTTGTGAAAGACGGTGTATTTCGTTTTTCACTATTGAAAGGCTGTCTGCCCAATAGGTTAACATTGAAGCGTAACTTTCCATTGGGACAAGACAGAGAAATGGAGTTTAGGCTTCCTGAACTCAGAATTTAAAAATACATCTTTTAGCGAAGATGATTTTTATGTTGTATGTTTCAAAATGCCAATTTGAGAAAGTGGGCATTTTCTTGTTTAACCATCGTGTGTGCCTTTGCCATTTGTGTATTCCCCGTCTGGGTTCACAGTGACAGGAGCAGGGGACATGCATTCAACTAGACAGACACAAGTGGGGGGGTGGGGGTTGAGGTGTGTCCTGCCTTTCTTGGGTGACTTATAGCAAGGCTGAATAGGCCTGGCTGCATTTAGAGTAGTGGAAGAAGTTGTCACTTGCACCTAAATGGACTGTGGCTGCCTCTCACAAAGCTATCTCCACCTCCTGGTGTGAAACTCGGCCTGTGCCAAGTGGAACTGGTTTATGTATGCCAGGGGAACTTTGTTGGTGCCCACTGTGAGTTGATTATTAAGTTGGTGCATAGAGTTTAGTTTGGCACGGGTTTTAAGCTACCTGATGTTTCGGTTTTTCTCACATTTTGGTTATGATTTATTTTCGTTAACATGGATTCTTTTATACTAAGCACGCAGCATGTTGGTGCAGTTAAAGCTCAGTGCACAAGGGTTGTCGTGAGTTTAAGTTGTAACAGATGTTTTAGTCTAATATGCAATAGATGTCTGTTAATTTCAGTTTGTTTTTCACAAGCAGCGCACAATTGTTTTTGTAAGAATGTTTTTTACATTGAGCATTTAACACGCTTTATTAATGGGGCATAGTGAATGATGGTTGTTGTAGGCATTTATGAAGCACAGGATTCTCCATGATTCTGATGGGCTTTTTTTCACGTTACAGCTACCCCTGAGGAAGGGCCACCGGCCCGAAATGCATTGGGCTTTAGAACAGCATGGTCCCAGGATGTATAACGTAGTCTGTCGTGCTGTGGGATGAAGGCCTGGATGGGCATTTTCTAGGCATTTGATGATCAGAATTATGTCGCCTCTGTTTTGAAATTGAACAAATAAGACTCAATAAATGTTGATTACTTGGACGAAGACTGGTTTCATGTTTTTGACTTTGAATATGGAGTTTAATGGCAGTGCAGCTAGAAGACGGTGTATTTCGTTTTTCACTATTGAAAGGCTGTCTGCCCAATAGGTTAACATTGAAGCAAAGATGATTTTTATGTTGTATGTTTCAAAATGCCAATTTGAGAAAGTGGGCATTTTCTTGTGTAACCATCGTGTGTGCCTTTACCATTTGTATATTCCCCGCCTGAGTTCAGAGTGACAGGAGCAGGGTACATGTATTCAACTAGTCAGACACAAGTGGGGGGGGGGGGGTTGAGGCGTGTCCTGCCTTTCTTGAGTGACTTATAGCAAGGCTGGTTATATTTATATTTATTTTATATTTATAAAGTTTTATATAGCGCGAATAAGATCCCAGGGGATATCAGAGCGCTTTACAATCCAACTAAAACAGGAAACAACCACAGGAGAAAAAAAACCACACAAATGAACCCTAAAGTGCACGGAAGTTCGCATTGAAGTCAAGTTAAACAAAGTACAGTGTAAGGACAGCAGAACAAAGAATGTCAACAAAAGAAAACAAAAACAAAAAAAAAAAGTAAAGTAATAGATGTTGACACAATGAAGGAAGGAACAATGTCAATGGGCCATGGTGAGTAGCCCAATTACTGAAGGAGTTTGTTCATCAGGAATCATTTGACTTCCAGTTTGAACACCGTTGTACTGGTGATTCTGCGTATTTCTGGAGGAAGAGAGTTAGGCCTGGCTGCATTGAGAGAAGTAGGAGGAGTTGTCACTTGCACCTGAATGGACTGTGGCTGCCTCTCACAAAGCTATCTCCACCTCCTGGGGTGAACCTGCCCTGTGCCAGGTGGAACTGGTTTATGTATACCAGGGAAACTTTGTTGGTACCCACTTCACAGGGAAATGTGGTATAAATATTCGGACCCTAACCCCAGAACTTTAGATTACTGCTGGACTAAGGGACCTGCCAGGAAGAAGAGCTGGAAGAGCTGTGAGAAGAGACTACCACTTTGCTGGTTGCTTTGCTGGGTTGGCCAGGGAAAGGACTGAAGTGTTCTTTCTGCATTCTAACTATCTCCAATGGCTTGATGTAGAGCTTGCCTCCTGTTGGAAGTCTCAGGCAAATCAAAGACTTCAACATCTTCAGGTACCGGCTTCTGGGACTGGATGTTTCAGCCGCCACAGAGGAGAAAGGTAACCCAACACCGTCTCAACGCCGTCAATGATACCGCTGCCTGCTCCATGCCCTGAAGGCACTGCAGAGGGCACTGCCGCACTTTGCACTTCAAACCTGATCTCACCGACACTGCTATCCGATGGCCCCACCGAGCTGCTGCTTGCCCCGGGACCTGTGGGCTCCGCACCACCCCATTCACATTGCCGCCCTGGTATCACCGATGATGCTGCCGCGATGCCATCACCGACGCTGCTGCCTGCACCGTGACCTCTGGACACAACTCATGGAGAATGTGGAGCACCGTCCCACTTCGCACCGCAGCCCTGGTCTATCTGACGATGATGCCCCCAACCTGACATCAACGCTGCTGCTTGCACTGTGGTTTGGGGACACCGCTCATAAGTTTCATGACACACCACCTCGTTCCACACTGCAGCCTTGGCCCGCCGACGCTAGAGCCATAGACTCTAGGATATCAACCGACGCCGTTGCCTGCACCGCACTGCGCCCTGTGGGCCCCGCATGCTGCATTGCTCTGCCTTGCACCTCAGCCTTGAATCTACCGAGGACAGCGCTTCAGCAATGACGACGAAGCTGCTTACACCATGACCTGTCAGCACCGCAACAAGCACTGCCCCACATCGCACTGCAGGCCTGGTCTCACTGACGCTGCTGGACGACCTTCACCGAGCCGCTGCCTGCACCGTGACCTCAGGGCAATGCACATTGCACCATTCCGCTTCACACTGCAGCCCCAATGCCTGCCGGCTCTTCTGACTTCAAACTCAAAGAGTCTGCAACGCGTGTGACTGCAAGGGCCCAATGACTCCTCTCCCGACTTCCGGAACCGACACTTGCCGATGCCGCTTCTCCAGAGCTCATCGCAAGGTCCGACGCCCTGCATCTCCAGAGGTACTGTTTTACTGTTCTCGCCAACCCCATAGCTAGCCTGTGATGCTGCCGTCGGACAGAACTGTTGGATTTGTTTACTCACTACGCTGTGATAGCCTCGGATGGAGCTATCGACTTCAAGGAACTGTATATAACGTCTATTTTTGCTTTATTGGTATTATGGATTACTGTGTGTTAGATTTTTATCGTTTTGGTCTTGTGTTACACAGATAAATATTGGTTATTTTTCTAAAATCGGTGTGATGTCCCTTTGTAGAATTTTCACTGTATTGCTGATGGTTATGTGCAAATGCTTTACACACTGACTCTGAGATAAGTCTCACTGCTCATGCCAAGCTTCCAAGGAGGTGAGCAGGGGTTATTTCAGAAGTGTAACTTCGTTATCCTGACTAGAGTGATGGATTCTGACTGGCTTGGCTGCATACCCGAGCCAGCCAGAAAACCCATTTCTAACAAGAACGAAAAAGGTTTGTTTTTGATTACCACAATGTCCCGGGATCCCTGTTTAGGGACTGTTAGTAACCCAAAAGCAAAAACTCACCTCCTAGATTGGTATTGATAAAACAGCTCCAGCGGTCAAGTGGTTCCCTCACACTCCTGGGTCCTAGCCACACTGCACTATTTTTTTTTTTTTTTTTTTTTAAAAAAACCTTTTTTCTGTTAAGTCAGGGACACAGCTATTCAGCCGACAACCCGGGGGTACGGCAGCTTTAGAAACACAACACAAGCGAGCGTCCACATTTCACTGACAGGAGAATCAAAAGGTTCTGTTTTAAATAAACACACACCCAAACCCAAACACAAGCAAGGCGATAAGTACTTAAAGCACAAAAAGGGTTCCCATCAGGGGGGGGCGAGTCCCATTTCGTCCATCAGACACAGATCTCTAGTAAGGGAAAGGAGGGGAAGGCAGAGACTCAAGAAGGCAAACACATACCAGCGAAGACTACAAAGCCGGAAAGAATGCTAAGGGGAGAGCTGCTCCTCAGGCGGGTCGGGGTCTGGGGGCAGGCATATGCCCCCTCTATACTGGTTCCATCGCCCCCATACGGTGTGCCATTTCCGGGGGCGCCCTCGAGCACAATATACTGTCTTCTCCCTAAACATGCTCCAATCCATGTTTTCCATCCACGCTGTCAATGTAGGGGGCCCAGCAGAGCCCCACAGGCGAGCGATGTCGCGCTTAGCTACCATGTTCCCTAGGGTCACCCACTGAGTCTGTGCCGCGTCGTGGTCAGTAGGACCCCAAACATTCAGGAGGCAACACCGCGCCTCCGGCTGCGTGACGATGCCCGTCACCTCCCCCATCACATCGTGGATTCGCTTCCAGAACTCCATGATCGCACCGCATTCCCAAATAATATGTAGGAAGGTGCCCACCATACCACAGCCTCTCTTACATAAGCCCTCCTCAGAGAAACCCATACGGACCAGCCTAGGCCCTGTCACGTAAACTCTATGGAGGATTTTAAGCTGCACCAGCCGCAGGCGCGCAGGGATCGCGACCTCTTTGGGAGAAGAGACTGCATACTGCCAATCCTCATCATCTAATTCGAGGCCATCCCTAGTCCATTGGTCGCGCAACCCTAGAAGAAGATCTGCCCGAACATTAATTAATTTCTTATAGATGAGAGAGATCGTACTCTCTGGCAAATGGACATCCAGGATACGGTCCTCCAACGGAGAGGACACAGGCACCGTCTCCCCCTCTACAAGGACTGACCGCAAGGCGTGACACACTTGAGCGTATCGGAAGAACTCCGTGCTCCCTAGCTCATATTCCTTCTGCAGCTCCTCAAATGACTTCACCCTACCCTTAACCACAAGGTCTCCAACCCTGGATATACCGATTAGGTCCCATTTCTCAAACCCTTTTGTATGCCAAAGCTTTCCCAGAATACCGGAGTCAAACAACGGGGTGGCGAGGGTAAGCTTACCCTTCCAGCCCAGTGAATCTGTCGCCACCTTCCACACGTGCACGGCCACCCTGGTGGGCCCCGTAAGGGTTAAGTCCAACGACTTCGAGTACAGCGCTCTGTGGTAATTACCCCCGCGCAGCAGCCACCGGTCCATGGCATAGCCGGGGCTCAGCGCCGGACCATAGACACCATGATTAATCGCGCTCAATTGAGTGGCCCAATAATAACGTCGAATGTCTGGAAGCGCGATACCCCCGTCATACCACGGAAGCGTCAACTTAGCAATCGCTATGCGCGGTCGCCCTTCCCACAGTAGCGCGCGCTGGAGGCTTTCGACCTCTCGGAAATAACTGGCCGGGACCAATTCAAGGGTATTCTGCAAGGCATAGAGGAAACGGGGAAGGGACATCATTTTAAACAGAGTGGCGCGACCAAGGAGGGATAGCGGCAACCGCCGCCAGCCCGCCACGTCCCGCCGCAAACGTGCCAAGGGAGGGAGCAAGTTTTTCTCGTATCGTAAAGCGGGGTCAGTGGAAATATAGATCCCTAAGTACAAAAAGCCCTGCCGGGCGATCTGGATCGAGCAGTTTTGCGGGACAGCCGGGACATCACCACACAGGGCATACAAGTATGACTTCCCCCAGTTAATAACAAGACCAGAGTTCCTACCGAACGAAGTCAAGACGTCACAAACCACTATGAGAGATTTCTTAGGCGAGGTGAGGTATAACAGAATATCGTCGGCGTAAAGCGAAATACGGTCCTCGTGGTCAGGTGACCATCGAATCCCACGTATATCCGGGTGCCATCGTATCCACGCCGCCAGCGGTTCAAGAGCAAGGGCGAACAACAACGGCGACAGGGGACAGCCCTGCCGGGTGCCCCTCCCGAGCTCGAACGGTGTCGACGCCCGCCCGTTCACCACTACGCTAGCAAGGGGCCCCTCATAAAGCAACCGCACCCAGCCTACAAAGCCAGGCCCGAAGCCGAACTTGGCTAGCACAGCCCACAGGTATGCCCACTCCACCGTGTCGAAAGCCATCGTGGCATCGAGAGCCGCCACAATGGCCGGCTCTCGCATCGTGCCCGTCCTAGCAATCACTCCATGAAGGCGTCTAAGATTCAGTGCAGTGTTACGGTGCGGGATAAAGCCCGACTGGTCCGGGTGGATCAAATCTCCAAGCACCCGGACCAGGCGGTTGGCAAGGATCTTGGCAAGGATTTTCGGCTCAGCATTGAGAAGTGATATCGGCCGATAGGAACCACACTTATCCCTGGGCTTACCGTCTTTATGTATTACCACAATCGTAGCCAGTCGTTGATCGAACGGAAGAAACCCATTCTCCCGCGCCTCCACGAACATGGCGCGCAGGTGAGGAGCCAACTTATCCGGACGGAGCTTATACAACTCAATCGGCAAACCATTTGGGCCCGAGGCCTTACCCGAGCGCAACGCACGGATAGCACACGCCACTTCGTCAACAGTTATATCTCCATCGAGGTCATCCCTATCTATGGCAGAAAGGCAGGGCAGAGCAATATCACGGAGAAGGTCGCACGAGTCCTCAGTCGGCCTATCCGAAACCGAGGTGTATACTGTACGAAAATAGTCCGAGAAACACTGGACTATACCATCGGGGTCAGTGACAACCTCTCCCCCATCCATGGACAACTCCGGCACAACTCGATTAACTCGCTCTTTTTTATCCAACCACGTCAACAGTTTCCCGGCCTTATCACCAACATCGTACAATCGACCCTGCTGCTCCCTACTGAGGGTCTTGGCAGCGTTCGTCACCAGATCCCTGTATTCCAATTGCTTCAAGCTCAAATTATGCAGTGTGGCCGCCGCAACCTCCTCCTCCAAGGCCACGTCTAAAGCCGCAATCTCGTCCTCAACTTGTGTCACCTCGGCGTCTCTCCGCCGCTTGGCGGCCACTACCAAGGAGAGGGCCTCTCCTCTCAATACGGTCTTAAACGCTTCCCACAAGGACACCGCCGATTCAACTGAACCCTGATTATCCTGAAAATAGTGATCAACTGCCTTCAGCAACGCACTGCGCAACTTGGGGTCACGAAAGTACCAGGGGTTAATGGGAGCCACCCTGCCCCCCACTACCCGGCCAATATCCAGACGTGCCCACACCGGCGAGTGATCGGAGATACCCCGTGCCATGTGCCTAGCCTCAGATACCAATGAGGCGTGTGCAGCCAGAGTGAGCAAGTAATCAATCCGGGAGAGACTGCCGTGGGCCCCGGAGTGAAAGGTATATTGTCTGTGGGTGGGGTGCCGTAGCCTCCAACAGTCTACCAGGCCATAAGTATCTATAAAGTCGGGAAGCCACTTCTGAGCCCCCCCGGTGTCCCTGGGCGGGTACCTATCGAACAATCCAGATCCAACCGCATTGAAGTCCCCACCCACCACCAGCATCCCTTCAGGGAGTTTCAACAAGGCCTTGCCCAGATCAGCAAACGTGGAGGCCTGCAAGGCAGGAGGGACATAAACAGAAACCAATACCAACGTTCTGCCCTCCCACCTCCCCGCCACAGCCACAAAGCGCCCCCTATCATCAGCAATGGTGGAATCAACCTTGAATGGTAGGGAAGCTCTAACAAGTATGCCCGCACCCCTGGAGCCCGAGGAGAACCCCGAGTGAGCAACTAATTTATAACCCTTTCTATTAAGTGCATAACACGTATTCCCTATAAGGTGGGTCTCCTGCAAGAGGACCACATCTGGTGAGGTCCGTTTCAAGAATTGTAGTACTATCCCCCGTTGTATACGATCCCCTAAGCCATTAACATTCCAGCTAATTATGTTTAAGCCCCTACCCCCCATCCCCGAACATAAAGAGACCTCCACCCCCCCCCGGAGAACCACAATCGGACAATACTGACAACAATTACTACGCCTTGCAAGAAAAAAAAACCCCAACAACAACCCCAACATCCCAAATCCCCCCCCCTCCTTGCACCCCTGCATCAGCTTGCGAAGCCCCCCCAACTTGCAGTGTGCCTGTCGCCCTACCAAAAACAAATCCACAAAAAGTACCCCAAGGGAGGAAAGAGCTCCTATCTTCCCCCCGCCGCCCTCCCATTACTGCAGTAGGGTGCTAGTCACTGTCTGGGACTGAGTCAAAACAGACCGACACCGGAGGTGTCACTCCTGTCCATCCCGGTCGCCTTCCGCTCCAACCACATGGTCCCCGCCGGGCTGTCGCCGAGGGAGCACATCCAACCAGTCCCCTGCCATGTCCGGCGATTCGAAAAAGAAAGACCGATCCTCATACACCACACGTAGCCTGGTTGGGAAAAGCATGGCATATTTCAGGTCCATCTCCCTAAGCCGCCTCTTCACCCCCAGGAAACTCTGCCTTTGCTTCTGCACCATCTGGGTAAAGTCAGGATAAAAGCTCACAGAGGCATTCTGAAAAGGCACCGGGCCTTTCACCCTTGATGCTTGCAGGATAGCGTCTCGGTCTCGAAAGTGAAAGATCCGGGCGACAATCGGTCGCGGGGGGGCTCCCACCTTAGGCCTTCCGCCAGGCACTCGGTGAGCCCGCTCAACCGCAAAAAACTTGCCGAGGCCCTTAGGCGCAAGATGGTTCACCACCAAGTCCTCGACGAGTAAATCCACGGAGAGCTCCACCGAAGTTTCCGGGACCCCAATAAGGCGCACATTGTTGCGCCGGGCCCGACCTTCAAAGTCCTCGAGCTGGCGGGCGGAGAGGTCATTCGTGGTCCGTAACTTGCGAACCTCAGCCTGGAGTTCCGAGACATCATCCGCGAGGCCAGTGGTCTTGAGATCCAGGGACTTGACCCGCTCATTGGTTTTGCCCAGGTCCACGCGAATCAAGTTGACATCAACCAAAATCATGTCAACCTTGTGCGCCAGGGTCTCGAACTGTCGCCCAATCGATGATTGCATCCCCTCAATCGCCCCCTTGATATCCTGCAATGATAATGCCGAGGCTGGGGATGGATCGGCGTTCTGCACTTCCAGCGGCTGTCCCGATCCACCAGGCGACCCCTTCTGCTGGGCATAGCGATCCATATTGTTGGATTGGGTATAGCCTCCCCGCCTGGTAGCCTTAGACTTCGGCTTGTCCCCCTCCAGTTTGGTCGACATCTCGAACAGCAGGGCGGTCAGTTACAAAAAGACGTCCCTCGCTCAGCCAGAGGAGACAGGGTCAACCAAAACTTCTACAGCCAGCCAGGGTCGAGTGTAGGTCCTCCAGATATCAGGGGATCGGCACAAAGCACTCCCGGGCCAGAGCAAACAAAGGGCGAGAAAGCAAAAGTGAAAGTGCAGCGGCACCCGTCCGCCAGTTCACACCTCCCAAGGTCGCTGTTGTTCAATTAGTGGCCGGGCATCCTGCCAACGCGAGCCCCTGGCATCCTTCGGAGGTAGGCCGCAATCTTCCGCCATGCACAACTTCGGCTCCCGGTGGGCGATCTTAGCCCGGACAACGTCAATCGCCCCAGCTGTGACTCATCTGCAGGATTCCGTGCATGAAAAACAGGATTTAGGACAGGATAATTGCAGGAGGGCGCGAGGGTCGCGGGAGCTCAAGGCTCACGCGGCCATCTTGGTCAAGCGCTAGGCTCCTCCCCTCCTACTGCACTATTGATAGTTACACCACTGTCAACAGTGTAGAAGACAAGCAAGGTTTCGGCTCCACAAGCTAAATCAGTAGTTGCCATGTTTGCATAAATACCCCCATCTGATTACTAGATGAATGACTGATTCTCTTATGGACATGGGGGCATTTCCCTGTTAATGTGATACAGAAGACAAGAAGATAAATCCCTGCAGGCTATTGGTCATTCAGAAGGGCAGTGCTTCTCTAGGGCCGAGGTGAGGAAGAAGAAACACGGGAAGAAACAGGAAGCAATTTGCTAGAAGCAAAAGATAAAAAAGGGATCCATGCCTCAGTGTATTCACAATGAATGTGAAAAAATATACACTCCACTCTATTTACATTCCCTCTCACCTGGGTGACACACACCTTTAATTTGTTTGCTCAGGACACAGAGAAAAGTCTGATATTCATACTGAAATGTCTCTCCAAAAAATCAATTGATATAACAAGAAAACAAAATTACTATGGCCTTTCCAATCAGTCAGATTAATGCTTACCAAAAATAATGTAGGCCTAAGTTTCAGTCCTGATGCCTGTGGCAATTGCGAAGACACTGGTATTGCGATTGGGCTTTTATTAAGTAGAAGGGATGAATCTCTGTAGAGGGAGGAAAAACCATTCATGTATTTGGAAATTCTGTGTTTTCAAGAAGAAGCAGCCATAATCGGTTAGATTAACCCAGCAAAGTGATAGGCGCTATTGTAGAATGGGGGCTTATTAAGCTTTTCTAAAAAGAACAAGTGATAATGGAATTCGTATGCATGAGGGTGGTGTCAGTGGAAGGCAGAAAACCCTTCAATTCCACAGGCTGATCTATATCATCATCAAGATAACTTTATTTCGGTCATCAGACCATAAAAGTACAATAAAATATATACATGTACAAGAATAAGACCATAAATAGAAGTTGATTTAAGACAATTATTAAACATTAAGTTATCATTGAGAACTAAGTAAATCATTCCATTAGTTAAAACTCATCCTTCTCCGCCACATACCATATAAAAAACGGGACACAGCATAAACAATAGGAGGGTTGGTGTCATACGTCAGGACTCTACATGCTTGAGCACACTGTCTAAGGCCCAAGTTTTTGCACAGTGGGACAAGCCAACATTTTCGAATTGTACAATAAACTGGGCAAAAGAACATAATGTGAATAATGTCCTCATGACAGGTTTGACAGGCTGGACAAGTACCCTCCTTTGTTTTATCCCATCTGGATGTTAATGCCCCGATTGGCAATGACCCATGCCTCAACTGAGTATATAGTTTTCTAGCTAAAGGAGGCTGGATTAAATCCAAAAATATCTCAAAAGCAGAATCTGTTTTCACCATTAGGAACTCAGAGGTCAGCCTCCCCAGAGAGGTAGAGCAGCATACTTTTTTAGAGTTATAGGATCTTACAGCTGCCCGTATCTCTGACTTCTGAGTCCTCACACAGCTTATAGCCGGAGTATCCCAAAGGTGGGATAGACCGACTAAGTACAGGGAAGTCTTGATATGGAGAAGCCATGGTATTTCCTTATAATTTAACTGTCTCCATACCGCTATGAATTCCTTTCTAAAAGTTGTGAGTTCAGGGACAGACCACAACCTTTTCCAAAAAAGTAGTGGTCGTAGAGCCGCCAGGTCACTTACGGATTCTAGGTCCATATCCAGACGTAATGGTAATAGGGGAGTACTCTGGGGAAGGGACACCAGCCCGCGCATAAAAGCATGTTCTATCTTCTTCAAGTTAGAAGTGTTTGTATGGCCCCACAATTCTGCGGCATATAAAGCCGCTGACCTCACCTGAGTTTTATAAATTTCCAGCGCGGGGGTGATTGGCTTAAATATGGAAGTTCTATGAGACCTTCCAATTCCCCCCGCTATCTGCGAGAGTCTCAAGGAAGATTTAGCTACATGAGCATCCCATGTAAAGTGTTCAGTTAGAGTGACTCCCAAATAGGTAAAGGTCTTGACTCTTTCTAGGGGGACCCCAGCTAGTGTAGGGTTTGGACGGGTTCGCCTAGGGGGACTGAAGATCATGAACTTAGTTTTCCCCAAATTAATCTCCAGTCCCCTCGAGGCACAGAAGATCATGAAACCGTCCAAAACCCGCTGGATACCCGTTGATGTCCGCGACAACAACAAAGTGTCGTCAGCGAACATCAAAGCGGGCACCCTGCCAGAGGCCAAAAACGGTGCGTCACTGTCCTTGATGTTGTTTAATTCCTTAATCAGGCCATTTACATATAAACTGAAGAGTGTGGGAGCCAGTACACATCCCTGTCGGACCCCGCGAGTTACAGGAAAGCGGGCTGACAGTTCCCCATTCTTCCCGCACCTCACCTGTGCGAAGTTCCCTGTGTGAAAGCGAACCAGGACGTCAAGAAGAGGCATTGGTAAGCCAAGTTCCCTCAGGACCGACCATAGTTTCTCCCTAGGGACCAGATCAAAAGCGGCTCGCAGGTCCACAAAAATGAGATAGAGGCTGCCACCCTCCACTCTTGTGGTTTTCCAATAAAGGACCTGGAGCCGAAAGATCTGGTCAAGGGTAGAAACTCCTGTTCGAAAGCCGGCCTGCAAAGGCGTCAAAATTTTATTCGTTTCCATCCAATCAAGTACTCTATTAAGAAGTATTCTACCCATCAGTTTTTGGGTGGTATCCAATAAACTGATGGGTCTATAATTGGATGGGGTAAGTGGACAGCCCTTCTTAAATATTGGAACAATCTCGGCTCCAAGCCATGTCTCTGGCAACGCTGAACCTTGTAAGACCGCGTTAAAAAAGACGGTCAGGTATGGTGCCCAGATTTTAGGTTCGGAGCGAAAAAGGTCCCCAGGAATCTTATCAAGACCTGGCGCCTTGTTTAAGGGTAGACCCTTGATTGCAGATTCAACTTCTTTTAGGGAAATGCAATCAGAATAGTAATAATCGACCCCATTTCCATCTATTAAATCACCTAATGTCCCTGGTCCTAAATTACTCTGGGATAAGGAGGGGTCTGGAGGAACAACCATCTCTGGGGCTGGTGTATAGTTCTGGGCCAAATTGTCAGTGGTCCTTAAATCAGGAGTGGAATAGAGTTCATTGAAATGTGTCTCCCATACCATAGGGGCAATATTGGATACCCCCTCCTCTTGGTCACCTTTCGATGAAAGGAAGACAATGTCCCAGAAATTCTTGTAGTCCTTAAGAAGGAGTGCCTGTCTCATTTCCTTCCATCTGGTTTCCTCCCACTCTTTCCTAGCCCTATTCAGTTCCTTCTTGTAGGCCAACCTGAGTGTTCTAATATTAGAAATAACCTTTGACTTAATTGCAGCAAGCATGTCTTTCTTTGCAATTTTACAGGCATGGTCATACCAGGGATGAGATATAGCCCTTGGGCACCGAGGCCTGGCTATTGGAAAAAATATTTCTCCGAGGGTCGTAGTCAATTTCCTATGGATTACTACAGCCTGAGTAGGTGAGGGAAGGTCCGCCATTTCACTGATTAATGGGGTGGCAGTCTGATAAATTTTAGCGAGTCGTGTTGGTGAGTTCAAGCATATTGGCCATTTAACCCTTCTCCTATTATTAGACAAGATATATGATGGGGGGGCTGGCGATGTACTTAGATCTGTGTTGGATAGACCAAAAGCACCGGGCTTAAGTGATAACACCAAGGCATTATGGTCGCTATCTTGCCTATTTACAATGGTAAAGTCTTTGAGCTTGTCCCAATGTTTGGCTTCTATTAAAATATAATCTAGAATAGAAGTGCTATTGGATCTGTTAAATGTTGGTAGGCCGGAGCAAGGATTGTCAAACCTTCCATTGCAAGCCCATAAGGACAATGCAAGTGTGAAGGATTTGATTTGTAAAACAAGCTTAGTCCATGCCCTTACAGGGGCTATCGCAGGGGATGGAATAGATCCCGACGAGTCCACTTCATTGGAATCGTCACAATGAGGGATACTCAAGGGTTCGAACTGGCAGTTGAGATCACCGGCCAAGATAATTGATATAGTGGGGTCAAGGGACTGGATAAAGGAATCAAGAGTGGTGATAGTATTTGACTCGTTTCCATTTGAAGTGGGTCTGGAATAAATATTTATAAGAGCCACTTGTGACTTATCTGGTAGAGTCAGTAGGACACATTGGATGTCTAAGGAATTTGTTCCAAGTGCAACAGCTTGAATCCCCAAATGTGTTCCTACCCAAATGGACAGGCCACCAGAAGGGCGGCCCTTGCCTGAAGATACTGCGAGGATGTCAAAAGTCGCAAAACCATGGCATATACTCCCTTCCAGGGCCCAAGTTTCTTGCATAATGCAAATGTCGTGGTCTATCATAAACGTAAGCCACTCTGGCTCCAATAATTTACTCCTTATTCCAGCAATGTTCCATGATAGAATCTTCACACATCCCTGCTTCCCTTTATCTAGGCCGTGCACCTCCTTCCCCTGTTCTATTGGGGGAGTTTGCGCTAAAATTTCATCAGTTCCCTTTTGTGCCCTCGCAATATTATTACAAAAGGAATCGGCGCCAAGGGATTGAAAAGAAGTAGTCACCGTCGATCCGGAGCCACCCCTCTGGTCACTATGAGTGCATTCCGTGGTAGGGGTTTCCCCATGGATCAGTCAATCTACCTCCTCTAAGGCGCTGAATCTATTCCTATGGGCATGTATCTGAAGGGGGGGGATGGGATTTAAAGTACCTTCCATGGATGGCTTCCACTGACATGTCCTTTTGGGTAACTGGAAGTGGTTTCTATCGCCTTGGGGCCTCTGTGCATAAGTTAAATTTGGGCTTTGAATGGGGTAGAAGTAAGACAGATGCAGGGGAAATATCTGAGAATTCCACCAAGGAGGGATTCTACAGATATAATCCACTACAGCAGGGTCCCTAAAATTAATTATTATGACATCTCCTGCCACTGTTTTGGGACCCCTTCCAATCCAATCAATTCTTCTCACCACCAGAATTTCCCCTGTCAAATTTGGGGGGAGAGGTCTATTTTTACTTAGCCATTGGATACATTTATTTTTCAGATCGCTATCATATTCTTTTTTTCCCTTAGAGAGGGTTGGAACACCTACTAGCACCACTACATAGGGTTGTGCCTCTGGGGGGAGATTAATAGAACACAGTTGAGAAATACCAGCCCTAGGCTCCTCAGATGTCTTTGCCATAGATGGGACGATTTTTAGAGGCGTCTCGTTCTCTTTATAATGTGGCCTAAGATTAACAGAGGAAGTCCCTAAGGGCTGGGAAGTGGAGCTCGCTGCCGCTGGGACAGGGAGGAGTGTAAACATTGGGTTTATGTCTTTATCAATACTTATTGAACTACCCTGGTTTAAGTTCTGCACCACTCGGTTATCATCAGTTACTGCCCTCAAACTATCAGATACAGATGATGTCTTGTCCTTAGCAATTGTAGGCTTCATTATCCCCCCTTCCAGCTTATTTATCAGTGACGAAATTCTGTCTAATTTGGAAACAAGTGGTTTAATATGGGAGGCTATGATTCGCTCCAGACATGTCTGCAAATCGGCCACCATATTAGAGACCCAACAGGGCACCCCTACTTGGGGATGAAGTGAGCTATCTTGTGGGGACACCAAATTGTGGTTTGGCTGCAGTTTTTTCCCTGGTTTTCTGGGTTTTTTGGGGGGACAGTTTTTCCTTAGTTTATAGCCTGGCTTCCCAGGTTTAACAGTCCCTATAGGAGAGGAGGAGGGAGGAATAAGGCAGACGTCCGCAGCATCATTAGATGATATCACGGCAGCCCGGACCAAGTCCTGACTCCTCTCGTGTTCTGGAGCTATCTGTGAACATGGGAGCTCAGCGTAACTAGGAGCAAGAAAAGAATCAACAATCGTAGGGTCAATAGTGGTAGCAGAACAATCCCCCCCATAGTCTTGCAAGCATAAGGTAGGGGTAATAGAGAGTCTCCTTTCTGTGTTTTCTATGGCAGTGGCTACAACTCCAATAGTCTGTTGAAGCATTTTGTCAATGGCCGTAAGTGTCGGTAGCGGTTGAGTTGTATTAGAGTGAAGTCTGGTATTAGGACGGGCAGTTACAGACTTCGAAACTTTGCCCAGCTTACTCATGGTACAATTAAAGTTCTGTGTACTCCAACAAGTAAAACCACTCTAAGGAACCACAAACCAGATTAAGTCAACAAATCAATAGAGGTTACATCAATAAAGTGATGGCTCAATTAGCTCATGGTCGGTACCTTCATTGTGCAGTCAGTCAGCCGACAGTCAATGGTCGAGATCCACTTCCGGGATATCTGTGGCAGGATGGAAATAATGTGGCCCAGCCCTGCCTCTGTCTGCCCCTGACGGCCACAGACGGCCCGCCCTCTGCCCGGGCTCAGCCCGGCGCCGCCCGCGCGCGTCCCGCGACGCGAGGGAAGCACTCTCTTTTAAAGCGCCTCCGGGCGCGCTGGAAACCGGAAGGTGTCAGCCCCCAAAGGATCACGGGAGCTGTAGTCTCCCCCAACGGCGGCCAAAGTTGAAGAATGGCAGCGGGGGAGACGCGCAGCGTAGGCAGCCCGTCGAGGTTTCACTGCCCTGGCCCCAAATACTCAAGAATCAGGTAGGATGTTGCTTCCAGTGCTGATAGGTAAGAAATACGGCCCCCGCTCTGCCAGGGAAGCACTCTCTTTTAAAGCGCCTCCGGGCGCGCTGGAAACCGGAAGGTGTCAGCCCCCAAAGGATCACGGGAGCTGTAGTCTCCCCCAACGGCGGCCAAAGTTGAAGAATGGCAGCGGGGGAGACGCGCAGCGTAGGCAGCCCGTCGAGGTTTCACTGCCCTGGCCCCAAATACTCAAGAATCAGGTAGGATGTTGCTTCCAGTGCTGATAGGTAAGAAATACGGCCCCCGCTCTGCCAGGGAAGCACTCTCTTTTAAAGCGCCTCCGGGCGCGCTGGAAACCGGAAGGTGTCAGCCCCCAAAGGATCACGGGAGCTGTAGTCTCCCCCAACGGCGGCCAAAGTTGAAGAATGGCAGCGGGGGAGACGCGCAGCGTAGGCAGCCCGTCGAGGTTTCACTGCCCTGGCCCCAAATACTCAAGAATCAGGTAGGATGTTGCTTCCAGTGCTGATAGGTAAGAAATACGGCCCCCGCTCTGCCAGGGAAGCACTCTCTTTTAAAGCGCCTCCGGGCGCGCTGGAAACCGGAAGGTGTCAGCCCCCAAAGGATCACGGGAGCTGTAGTCTCCCCCAACGGCGGCCAAAGTTGAAGAATGGCAGCGGGGGAGACGCGCAGCGTAGGCAGCCCGTCGAGGTTTCACTGCCCTGGCCCCAAATACTCAAGAATCAGGTAGGATGTTGCTTCCAGTGCTGATAGGTAAGAAATACGGCCCCCGCTCTGCCAGGGAAGCACTCTCTTTTAAAGCGCCTCCGGGCGCGCTGGAAACCGGAAGGTGTCAGCCCCCAAAGGATCACGGGAGCTGTAGTCTCCCCCAACGGCGGCCAAAGTTGAAGAATGGCAGCGGGGGAGACGCGCAGCGTAGGCAGCCCGTCGAGGTTTCACTGCCCTGGCCCCAAATACTCAAGAATCAGGTAGGATGTTGCTTCCAGTGCTGATAGGTAAGAAATACCGTTCTACTAGACTAGATGGTCCTCTAAGCTATAGGAAAGTGGTTGCAAAAATGTGCCTAACAGTTATTTAGGCATGTCTCCCAGAGACAGGTATGTGACTCATAGCCACACAGTTCCCAAAAGGCCACAGAATCTGAAGACTGTATTCCAGCATGAGAGTTGGGGAGTGTAGGAAACAGGGTTTTTGTTGCAGAACCCACTCGCAGACACACACAGTTTTTGCCTGGTATCTGGTGCAACTTTGCCCGAAAGTGTACTGAGTGCCTGCTAACCAGGTCCCCAGTACCATTGTTCTTTCCCTAAATTGTACGATTGTTCCACAATTGGCTCCCCTTTAGGATACATATAAGTCCCTAGTGAGTGGTACCCCTGATACTTAGGGCCTTGCAACTAAGGAGGGTCACTAAGGGCTGAAGCACGTATTGTGCCACCTTAAGGGGCCCCTCAACAAGCTAATGCTAACTGCCTTTGTAGCCCGCGTTTCTTGGTGCAGAGAAAACCAAAGAGTCAACATACCTGTGTGCCATGCCTGCCAACACTACAGGCCATGAGGCAGGGTGCACTATACCTATGTGTGGGTGTATTTGTGGGAGTGGATACGTACTGGTGATATCTAAGTTCACCCTTGGATATTACCAGTGCACAGGGAAGCCATAACTGGTAAATAGGCTGGACATCTGTCATTACGAGTTCCCCATGTACATGATGGCTTCACTGTACCCCAAGGTGTTTGGTACCTAACACCTCATCTTAATAAACCCACACTGATGCCAATGCTGGATTTATTCATAAATGCACCCGGAGGTGCCCCCTGAAAACCTACTAACTACTAGTGTGTTGACTGACTGGTGTTGACCAGCCAGCCACCACAGACAAGTGTCTGACCTCCTGAGGTCAAGAACAAAGCCTTTGCTCTCTGAGGTCAAGAACAAAGCCTGCTCTGGGCAGAGGTGTTCACACTTCCTCTAAAAAGGATGTGCATACCAGAGCCGGATGCTTCAAAGGCCCTTCTGCCTTTGTTATGCGACCCCGGGCCTCTCCAGATAGTGGAGGTGCCCACCCTCTTGTCCTGACCTCACTTTCTGGCAGCAAGACAGATGGGAAAATTCTGAAGTTTATGAGGTGTGCCCACATTTAGCCAGCACCACCCCTAGAGCGGGCCTTCAGATGTGGACCCCATTTTTTAGATTCCTCCATGTTGTTTTGGACGGAATTAGTATTCTATGGTCAGGGTTATTCCCACTGCCCACAGAAAGTGGTCTTATAGTGTGTGTAGACACCCTAAAGGTAGGTAGCCCATTGGCTACTACCTGTCAATCCCCATATAAACCCCTAAATTCGGTATTTAGGTGCCACCCCAGAACCCAAGAACTCATTTTCGATGGATCAATTGAAGGACAAAGAAGGGTTACTGCCTGGCGAGAACTGCAGCAGAACTTTGACTGGAAACCTTGCCATCCTCAGCCTTCTCTCAACAGTCGCGACAGAGTGACTCCTCCCATGTGCTGGAGAGCTAACAAAGCCTTGGGTAGCCTGTCAGCACTTCAAAAACCACACACAGTCTCCCATGGAGTAGAGGAGCTACTCCCCTGCAGTCCGCAGGCACCGACAAGCAGAGTCTGGTCCACTGCCTTGCAGTATCCTGGCCTGACCGATGCCACAGGCGACCAGGAGAAGGTACTCCTTCTCTGGAAGGTCAGCTCTGTCTTCCCACTGAATGTGAAGACACCGGGAC
This sequence comes from Triturus cristatus, assembly GCF_964204655.1. Taxonomy (NCBI): domain Eukaryota; kingdom Metazoa; phylum Chordata; class Amphibia; order Caudata; family Salamandridae; genus Triturus; species Triturus cristatus. The sequence continues at coordinate 954,623,545 of NC_140583.1, forward strand.
CAACCAGAGCCGTGCAGGACCAACCCCGGGGTACCGGACGCCCTGCACCGAACACCAGCAGTGAGAGTCCTGTCTGGATTTTCACTGCACCAGGAGGAAGCAGACGTCGAGGGACATCAGCATCCCTGAGACCACTCCAAGGCTGGGCCAGCTGCTTTGAAATTGCCCTTGCCAGCTGTTTGTCCCGAATGTGAGTTTAATCTTTGCTCACCCAGCACATGCAAACCCAACACATCTGCTCCAGAGCCCCCCAGCCTGGGTCCCAACGAACCGGCTGTACCTCTGTGCTATAAGACCTCTTGCGCTTTGAGCCCACATTTGGGAGCCCTCATACTGGACCGCTGGTCCCCCTGTACAGCCTCACCAGTACCCTGGTCCCGCTAGAACCAGGGCGGTTCCTGACGAACTGCTGATAGTACTTTGAACCTTGGCCCACTACTAAACCGATCCCAGAAGGGGAATCTCGGAAACTGACTGTACCTACCATTATGCATTTTTGACTTTTCATCCCATAGGATTGCATTGTGCATAAAAGGTTACCTACCTGTTAACTGTACTTACCCTTGGACGAAATTTTCTAATTTAGTCTCAGATTTATTCTTTGAGTGTGTGTCTCATTTATTGCCTCTGTGAGTACAACACATGCTTAGTACTACTCTCTTATAAGCCAAACTCCTCGTCCACACTACCACAAAAGAGAGAGTTACTGGACTTTCTGCTCAGTGTACTTCATTTTAATACACTATATAGAGAGCAAGCTTCTTACAGGGAGAATGTATCGGTCAATGGTAATTTTGACAGAGGGGTTTGTAGAACCAAAAAAGAAGGAAAACTTCAGAATAACTTTTGCTACTACTGATCTGTGTAGGGAAATCCATCAGGTTGTGTCTATGTAACTTCAGCGGAGCCACTGAATAAGAGGACAAGCAGTATGGGATTTCTTGTGGCTCCTGACCCTGACGTGCGCTATTTGTAAAAAATATATCAGTTTGTGGACCTTTAAAAAGCTTAAAATCTGCCACCAAAGGGGCTTAAGGGCTGGCAGGTTGTAATGTGTAGGCCTGTTGGTGGTTCCTCACGTGGACATGTTTGGATAGCATATCTGACGCAGTATCCCGATTGACTTTATTTATTGGTTGTTAATGTATGTTGAGTGACAACTATATACAGTTTTCTTTTGTTTTATTAAAAAATGTAAATACTTTATTGCAATGATCCTTATTTCGAGTAGCAGTTCTCAAACTTTTCCTTTACCCGTTTCACTTCAGGTAATAACATAAAACCAGAGGGCCAGATCATTAATAGACAATGGAGGCATCCTTTATGTTTTTTAGTCATTCCCTTCGGGTCATTTTGTACATAATATAAAAAAAGTCACAGTATAATATTTCTTGTTCAGTGGCTTTTTAGGGAAGGTTATGCTCTCTCTTGTGTTCAGTAATATTTCCGTCTATATCACAACAACAATTAATTAAACATGTTGGTACGAACATAGGATTTATGTGCTTGTTTTTATGAGCTTATCTAGCACAGCACAACATTTGGTTCTCGCCTCTCCTAGCTAGATCACTGTTGCAGCAGTATACAGTTTGTCCCACAATAGATAAACAACAGTATAGTTTGAGTTTTCTATTTTCTCAAAATATATTAACTAAAAAATCAGTATAATAGGATTAGGTTAAAGTCTCTGCAGAAATCATACCCCCCTGATAGCTCACACAGGCATTTAAACCTAGTATGGTCTCAAATCACAGGGAAAGTGTTAATCAGTGAAGAGGTTTAAATTGCTTGGTCGTAGAGCGATTTAATGAAGATGATTTCTGGAAGCTTTGCAGGCTTCTCATATTTTGGACACCATGTAGCGGTGGTCTCTGGCCTTGCAACCGTGGGACAGCTTCTGACATCCTCCCATGGTTTGCCTGGGTACTTGGTTGACAGGTTTTCCCCAGGATCACTACATATCCACTCAAAGACCCGACATGTTACACTCAATAGCAACCGATCTTTGGTTGGTTAGTTGCTATTTGTCTCTGGCTTGCTGTTAATTTTATAATCCAAATTATCCAAAATGGCTACCAAGTGGAAAATAGAAAGTGCATGAATCCCACTTCTTTTCTCTGGATAGTTACTAATGCTATTCTACAGAACAAAAAAAATCCATCTTATTTATCAAAATGGGTACAAATTGTCCATTTATTTTAATTAAAGGGAATAGGCAGCTAGGGTGCACGTCTTTTCTATTGACAAGCAACATCGTATTACTTCAACAATGATAAAGTTAGGGAATTGGTGGTCTTTAAAGTTCATTCATTTGTTAGATCTCAAATGAACAAGATATTTCGAACAATGCCTATATTTTGTTGAACTTTTCAAATAAGACAAGTGGTGCAGAAGTTGGGCTTGGCGTGCTGTGGCTCTTGGAAGCCTTCATCAGAATAAGAATATGCTTGGGGAATTTTAAAATATTTATCTATTTAATGTGTTTACATAGGCCCGCGAGAAACAAAGTGCTTTTCAAAGTACATGCACCAGATGCTCACAGATGATAGCAAAGATAGCTGAGCAATAGGCCCGCAACATTTACCACTACATATCCAAGCAAAGGCCTAATAAACATGCATTTGCAATGCAATTGGTCTCGCATTACTGAAGGTTTGAGCTATTGGTATTGCAAATAGCTTAAACTTTCAGTAATGCGAGACCTATTGCATTGCAAATGCTTGGCACAGTGGAGGTGGGAGAGGGCAAGAAAAGACAGGCAGCGGAAGATGGATGAAGTGGGAAAGCCACACTGTCAATGGAAGGGCAGGTTGCTGCATTTGATGAAAGCGGACACCTTGCTGATAACTGAAGCACGGCACAGTGCCCTTGTACATTTTTTGGCATGCACTAAAGAGATGGCCTCCTTAAGCTGCTGTAGAGTAATGCAGTACAGGGGGGAGTGGAAGGGGCTGGAATTTATATTTCAGGATTTTTAAAAAATATTATGTGCAACGGCAGAACAGAATTTAAATAAACACACCTTATGAAAGCAGCCGTCGCACATAATATAAAAAAAACTGTCTTCGTAATTGCGGATATGCCTGTTTTTCCAAATTAATTCATAAAGCAGAGTGCGCATGTAAAGCAGAGTGCGAATGCAAAGGAATCTCTTACCTGACTCCGAGATGAGCCGTGAACGTCCTCCGACTTGTACGCTCGTTGTTTTACAAGTTAGCGAATGTCTCTTTGCCTTTTCCGTGCTCCAACAACAGCCGTGTTCCTTGCTGAGTTTGACGATGGGCAGGCGGAGGGAACAAATTCAAACCAAGTCGAAAACAAGGAGTGCCCGCCATTGCTGAAGCCGGAGTTCCACGAGTGCTGGATGGGGATGCATATAAAACAAGTGGTTGCCATTCTTAAAGTAAAAGTGCACATGGCATGCTGCAAATAAAATCAAGAAGCGCCCACCATTGCTGAAGCCTGCGTCTCACAAGTGCTGTGTGGGGCTGCATATAAAACAAGCGGCAGCCATTCTCAAAATGAAAACGCCCATGGAGCACTGCAAATACAACCAAAGAAGCAGCCGCCAATGTTGAAGCTGACGTCCCGCAAGTGCTTTGTGAGGCTGCATATAAAATAAGCAGATGCCTTTGCTATGCACTCGGACAGCATGTCGTGCAAGACATTAATTAAGTAAATAGTGCTCCCTAACTGCTAATGAAAGGTAGAGAGTAAGGATGCATGTAAGAGGGGCTATTCTCATGGGAGGTAACTACAGAAGAGAGGGAGGTACTAAGGAGGGACTAGTAAGCCTATTCATGAATCAAAAACCATCATATACAAAAGACAGGAAGAGGGGCCAATTGTAAAGATGGGAGCAAAATGGTCAGAGCTTAAAGCTGAATACAGCATGTCTTGAAGAGACAGCGCAAGTGCTGCCTAGGCAAGACCTAAAATGAGTACCTGTAGAGCACAGATCAATAGTGCAGTATTGCAAACTTGAGAGATGTACAAAAACCGTGCAAAGTGATATAATTTTGCAAGAAACCACCCATCAGTGTATCACTGATTTACGAAGTCTTTGTGCAGAAAAAGTTGTTTTAGATCCATTGCTCTTTTGCACACTATGCACCTCGGTTTTGACACAGCCATATGCAAATCAGCTTTGACCCTGCTCCTAAAGGAACTGTCTAGCCCAAACATCTAGGCCAGGTCCTCCCGAACCAAATCACAAGCAACCAAGGACTGGTTTCACCCCAATTGGAGCTTGTCAGTCAAGTGCAGCTTGGTTCCAAGGGCACAGTAAGCATGGGTCCCAGGTCTGGAAATATCAGTCGCACTTATCGCATTGCACTGAAGCACACAAAAGATCAATGAATGGAATAGTGAATTAATCTCAGCCACTTGTATTTACTCGGGCCGATTGCCAGTCTATCATTATTTTGAACACTGCGCCACCACAGTTTGGACCCAGTCATATGCATATCAATCTGGACAATGCTCCAGTAGGAATAGTCCAGCTTGAACAGCAGTGTGGCCATAGGTCTGAAGGGCAATAGGCATTAGTTTAAGTTGAAATGAAGAAAAGCCTCGCAGGTTTAGTGCTTCGCAATGGATCTCAACAGAGGATTGCTGTGGTGGAGGAAGGTGTGTGACACAGTGTGGAGAAGCAGCATTGGATAGTTCTGAGCCATAGCGCTGGTATATCATGACACATTTATGTCAATAATGAACACCGACTACTTCGGAGCAACTCTTTCTTGCAGTGATTTGAAAGTGCAGTAGTACAGATCATCTTTTGTTACACCATGGGTCCCACTCTGCAACTCTGGGCAATAGCTTGCTTAATCTCCACAACGGCCCCAACAGCGCTGGGATGCCTGGCTTCACCTTGGGGGTGTCCAGGAGTGGACGTTTCACAGGGAAAAGCCGGGAAGGGTTCCACAGCGGTATGAGTACAGCGCCAGGACACCCTTGGGTAACAGTGCGCTATACAAGTACAACACATTTACATTTACATTTACATATGAACAGTGCGGGTCAGGAGAGCTGAAGCTATCTTCAGTAAGACCTAAAAATGAAAACCAAGCACATGGATTGCCGTTTTGCTGTAGATAACTTCTACGTTTGAGTTTGGGAACAAAATAGAAGTGGATGCATGCTACCGAAAAAGCGGCTAGCAGGTTGAATATTAGAGATGTGCAAATGTATGGAGCAGACTGCTGATTTAAGCATTTATGGAGGGGAGAGTGCTTACCTAAATGAAATGGGGTCCATTTCAGTTATGTCTGATTAAATCGCGGCATCTACACATAAACATTCATATTTTAATATTATCTGATTGTGAATGTATTGTCAATAGGTTAGTATGTTGCTAAAATATGTTGTATTCCTTCTGGCTCAGTGGCTCAGCACGGCGTTGACTTGTGTGCATGAATTCTGCCACAGGGAAAAAGCCTCGTATATGACTCACGACCAGGTGGGGCCTGACAGGGGCCAGACGAAGAAAAACAAAAAGTGATGAATGGAAAGGCCTAAATTGCACGAAGTCACTCGTAATTACCGCGGAGATTCCAGCCTGTCTTCCCAGCAACAAGCCTCGTCATAGTAAAAGGACTAGAGGACTGGCGCATTCCTTAATCAGCAGAGGAAGGCCGCTTTCCACTGCCTGCGCTTTCCAGGTAATAGGGGAGTGCAACTTGTTCTTTTTTCCTCTAAAGGTCTATTACGGCTTGGGTAAACTTTGGGGAAGGGGTGGGGGTTTTAGCCATAGCCAGGGTGAGCCATTACGTGCAGCCATTACCTAGCGGGATCGGTATTTGTGTCTCCTAGCTCAAACACCCTGCCTAATTTGAAATTTTAAAATTTAGGAAGGGGTGGAGGAGGTGACTTCAGGCTATACTGGCCCCCGGGACATAAATAAACTTGATTATCTATGGACCGCGCTCTTGCCCAGCTCAGAACATCCCTAGAACATGGAGACTGCGCTCGAAGCATGAGTGATCGCAACTCATGTACGAACATAAGAGGGAACATGCAGGTTGGGTACAAAGCATGAATGAGAGAACATGGATACTGGGAGAGAAGCTGGATGGCCTCTACTCAGAACATAGTGAGAGAACATGGATATTGGAAAGAGTGAATGACCTCTCTCTGCTCACATCAGAGTATAGGGAAAGAACATGATTCTTGGGGCAGGGCAGGAAGGATCTCTTTTTAAACCCCTTCCACGGGGCGAGTTGTCCCCCCCTCCCTTGCTTCAAAACTGCGTCCATAATGACCCTCAAATCACACCACTGACAACGTGCTTTGGTGTCTTAAGAGGTCACAGTTTATTAAACATAACCTATTTATACGTTTGCAAAATCATGGTTATCCAATTGCTCTCTTAACCTCTTCAATGCCCATGACGAGATAGTCTCGTCATGGAGCATGGTTGCGTTGTGCCCATGACAAGACTATCTCGTCATGAACCCCACCCACTAATGCAACGCCCGGCACAGGAGGGGGAAAGGGCGTGGCACTGAAGGGGTTAATAACCTTTCTTTTCTCTACTGCGAGGGGGGGTTTGTGCTACATCTGGCCTGTTGCCCCCTATTTATTCCCCCCTCGCTTTGTCAGCTTTATCAGCTTGCCCCCGTATTGGGGGGGGTCCGAGCTTGCCCTGGGGCGACCAATCCTGGTCCCCCCCCCTCAAGCGGGCTATGCACATTGGGCGGGGTGGGGCTTCACGCCTCCGACCGGCGTTTGCCTAAGAGATTTTTCCAAACATAAAGGAGCTATAGAGGGAAAAATTGATCAGGTCGCCCTCCACTCAAAGCAACCAACAAAAACAATCAGACCTGATCAACACGGGCATTAAGTTCTTTCAACTTCCTGAGTGGGAGTGGGAATTCATTTTGTACCCCAACAACAACCCTTCATATTTCTTAGGTATTATCCCTACTCATACTAGCCCTATCTTTTCATTTATTACAAAAAGCCGACCTTCGAATTAATAGTCACTGTGTTATACACAAATACCCTCCACTTCAACAGGTATATATAGAACACAAATTTGTGAACAAAATTTGTCAAAAAAGGTGATAGCACCTCACGTGTGCAACACCACAGGAGCTTACTGGTTAATTATCACCAGTTGTGCCCACGTTTTTCATCATCGGTCGCTATCTCGCTTCAAAAAGTATATATACATTGGTGTCCAGAAAACCAGTGAGAAATAAATATGTGTCCACTAGCAGCAAAAATAGACCCTGCGAAGTTAAAATTGAGATAGGCCACAGAGTCACCAAATAACCACTTTATTTTCAACTCGTGGGCCTATTCAAAGTAAAAACCATCTGCATGCTTGCAGACCATTTAATAATGGGCCGACATGTTTCATTGCCTGTATAACGTAGTGGCAATTTCTTCAGGTCATGAGGTCTTAATCCACCTTTCTGGACCCTGGTTGCGTACACACAGTGACAGGTAGTAGCCACGGCCCCTCGTACCAGCTATCCACCTCGTCACACAGGAACTCGATTCTATTGTGAGCCCTGTTTCATTAGTAGAACACTAGTGTTGTCCCAACTCACGTTTATCGCTGTTCCCATAGGGAACGCGAGTTGGGACTTTAAGGCTTTGCCCATGACTTCCTCCACCAGGTAGGACATTTGTACTGTAGAGGCACCTGCCATATATAGAGGAGGGGAGGTTTACTTGGAGATATGTCTAGAGAAGAATTGATTGCTCTTAAGCGTGGTAGCCAGATTGAAGGGCTCCATAGCAAGGGGAAGCAGGAGAAAGATCAACAGGAAAGAAAAGAATCGATGTATTACAATCGACTGCATGAGAGAAGATTATGCGTCACTACAGGGGAAAAAATGGTAGAATACATCAGTGTCAGATAAAGAAATCATATTAAGATAGACACTCGGAAGAGCCTTAGCTTCTAAGATGAGAAAAGCAAGAAATATTATTCTCACCATAAATGATTCAACAAGGGCACTCGTGTCTGCTGCTGCAACATTCTGTTCATTCTTGCACCAGTTGCATCAAGAGGATGGCAAAGGACCTATAGAGGTTTTTGACAGATATATTGAACATATTGAACATGATGGTCTGCCACCTGAAGAGTCCTCACTATTGGACAAGCCCGTCACCTTTCAAGCAATTGTTGGTGTTATGATAGCTCTACCGATTGGTAAGGAAACCGAGGAGAATTTCACACCTCTGGAATTTTATGAAGCCTTCAGCATTCTTATAGCGGCAAACCTGTTGAAGTAATTTACAGGATTCAGTAGAGGTGGTTATTTCCTGATTCTTGGAACCAAAAAAAAAATATTGCAATATTTTACAAAAAAGGAAAAACAGCTGTGAAATGCAGGTCTTATTGGTGTATTTGTTTAATCAGTGCAGATGCTAAAATTTATTAGAAATCAATGGCAACCCAGTGAGCATGGAGGTCTTCAAATTAGTTTTGCCTTGGCAGCATGGTTTCATACCCAACATGCATATGACATAACATCCTTATATGGCTGTCACTAACTTTGTTGCCACTTCCATCAAAAGTGTACGAATGAAGCTGATCTTACTCAATGCCAAAAGGACATATGCAGTTTCTTTGTTTTGATTTGGCCAGGTTTGGTACACAGTTTATACAATGCCTTTGTGCGCTGCATTTAAATTAGATGACCAGGGTCACCATGATCTGAGCTGTCTCAGGGAACCTGTCCATCTCCAGAGGCACACTGCACAAGAGTTCTACTTCATCATTACATTTTGCTCTAAGTCAGATGACTTTTGCCATCCGATTTGTTGACGCCAGTGGTTTTAAATGGCTTCTGTAAGAAACAGGAGTTAAAGTTGGGGATGGGGGTGAGAACCCATTTGAAACAATAATCACAATCCATTCTTTGGTTAAACCACAAAAGTCACTAAATAAACTTGTGCTTAACCCCCTGTTATCTTGGCACAAAGAATCAACTAAGAGAAACACCCGCCAAGTTTGTATAGTAGTGGGCCTAAAACAAAGGTCCCTAGATAAGACAAACACTAACTGGAGCTGAATGGACAAACTGATTACATAATGACACCACAACATTGATAGATAGAAAAATATATTTCTTATTTATTTTTATGGATACAGCATTTTCAAAAGATCCAGGACGATTTCGGCGCGCTGCCTAACCTGTGATCGGCGTTTTGCTATATGGCGGAACTAGTATAGACAGAAAATATCAGTTGCTTTAAAAACACGATATCCATAATCCTGATGAAGCCCTTGCGTTGCGGGGCAGCTTATCTTTGAACCACCTGTATTCGTGTGGAAACCAGTTTGCATTTATCACCGCCCTGCCGCAAATCGCAGATCTAGTAGGACCTTCATGAGCTATTCTTTTTAAACACCGCTAAATGCATTTAATCCTACTTGATCCGCGGGACCAATACGTTATAGAATCCTTCCTGCCATAACCAGTCGCCCGGATTGGACAAGCGGCCAGTTGAGTCTCTGAATATATATACATCCATCCAGTGAAGATGTGCACATAAACCCATATTGTTGCGAATTTAGTTTTAAAGTTTGGTTCATGTCCCCCATTACCTATCGGTCTTCGCCCTGATGAAGGTTTGGTTCATGTCCCCCACTACCTATCGGTCTTCGCCCTGATGAAGGTGGGGCCCAGTTTTGGGTCTGATACCGAAACACGCGTTGGCGTTTGAACTTTCGGCATTTCTCACTCACATAATATCTTTATCTCCAGATTGCTGACGGAATGAATGTATGTGTGTATGAATTTAGTGATGTGTGGGACATTGAAAAACATTGTGTATAACTGTTATGTAGCATATCCGTTGTTTTTCATTATTTAATGTTTTTATGTGTATAATTTAAAAAAACTTTTGAAAATGCTGTATCCATAAAAATAAATAAGAAATATATTTTTCTATCTATCAATGTTGTGATGTCATCATGTAATCAGTTTGTCCATTCCGCTCCAGTTAGTGTTTGTCTTATCTAGGGACCTTTGTTTTAGGCCCGCTACTATACAAACTTGGCGGGTGTTTCTCTTAGTTGATTTTGACTGGTTTTCCCCTACCTCTCCCGCCTTGCACCCTTTCTAGGGGTCCCCCTTTCATAATTGATCTTAGCACAAAGAAGTCAGGGTTAACTTAGAGGCAATGTGTAAAACATTTATGCTGTAGTACTCAAACAGTAATAAAGTGAAAACACAAAACAAAAAACCCCTAAACCAATTTAGAAAATAGAGTGAATGTTAGTAAATACAAGGTTACCAAAACAATAACAATGCAATCAGCAGAACTGGAGGTATGAATTTTGAATGCTCAAGAGTCAAAATAGCGCTAACCGCTGTCATCTAGTTACACTTGACCAGGAAAAAGTCAAAATTTAGGGCCGACCACGATGGAGCACACGTTTGATACAAGGACCAGGTATGTCCTCAAAAAATGTTTTACCTGTAGACTTAGGGCCTGATTTAGATCTTGGTGGACGGGTTGCGCCGTCACAATGGTGATGGATATCCCATCTGCCGAAATATGAATCACATAGGATGTAACAGGATTTATATATTGGCGGATGGGATATCTGTTCCTGTTGTGACGCCGTTGTGACGGAGTAACCCATCTGCCAAGATCTACATAAGGCCCTTAGTCTCTGGAATGGAAGTCAAACATCTTCAGCAGGGCAAAGGCTGTGGCTAAAAGGGCCTCCACATCCTTGGATAGCTGGTGGACGAGGTCTCGGTGAAGCTGTTGACTTTTGGCAGGAAAGCTACAAAGGGGGAGGAATTTGGATTTACTTACCTAGAGAAGGACCCTTACTGGCTGGATACTTTTCACGTCTTCACCTGGTGAAGATTTCTATCTTCTGACTTAGTCAGTTTTTTTAAACATGAATTCTTCCAGCAGGACAAGGCTGTAGTTTGTATCCGAAGAGGGCTTCACAAGGCCAGACAACTTCTCCACGAGGTCCTGGTGGATCAGATTTGCTGCGGACAATAACGTAGCAGGTGTAATATGAATCTTTTGTCCAGCGTTCATGCACCTTCGTTGGATTTGCTTGGCAGGTTGGTTCTGGTCCCCCATCTGTTCTCAGAGCAAAACGCTGGCATATATTTTCGAAGTTCCAGGTTTCAGGAAACTTCACAAGGATAACACTTTGACACCATCCAAGGGTACAGGTTCTTTGGGGACAGCATTGGGGCTCAGGACTCACTCCAGAAGAGACCAGCAGCAGGATCCTGGGCAGGTCCAGTTGTAACTGATTAACTGGGAATGCAGGTATAGGCCTTTTGGAGCTTCTTGTGTTTCATTATCCCAAACTGGAGGTCATCCCTATGACCCTTGGCATTCACTTCTTTGTTCTGAGAACAAAAGAGAGAGCAGGTCCTGTCTTTAAGGCTCTTCTTAAGTCAACGACAGCAGGTCTAGTCCTCTTCTGTTCTTTCACAGGTCCAGAAGTGACCTGTTGTTGGCCAATGTCCCTCGCTTTAAAAAATCTAGGTCAGGAGGTACGTCTCTCTCTGTCCTGGGACCTTGCCATTGGAATAAAATGCCACTTCAGCTGAGACGCATTGAATCCATTCCCCTGTTTCGGAAAACCTGAAAACATGGCTGTTTTCCTGCCCCTAAGATTGCTCTCCCGTGTTGATACCAGTCAGTCAGCGCCAGGACACTCTTTGGAGTAACAGTGCGCTTTGCAAATACTCCCACATAGACATAAACATATGGGGCTTGGAGCCCACCCATTTCTTACCATTGATTGTCAGTTCTGTTTGCTTCTTATTTGTGTCCTATCTTGTCAATCTAGTGTTTTTTCCTCCAATGGATTATAGTCTCTTTACCATCTCTTTGGATCATCTAGATTATACGCTTACATTGCTTGCTTTTCAAGCAGTACTTTTTTCATTTTGGTTCAGCACTCCATAGGAGTAATGTGTTTCCAGCTGTCTCCCTCATGTATTTCTCACCTTCTGCACTCTGTGTTGCTCATTGTCACCCGTATGCTTCTCCTTGTGCCCTCCATGTTACACTCACTCTTGTGTCCTCCCACTCATTGCTTCCTCACCTGCTTCCTTCTATCCTACCAGTTCCATGTTGCTATCTCACCCATTGTTTCTTCTCCCCCACCCTCCATGTTTTTTCTGTCCCTCGCCCGCTGTGTTGCTTCCCTTACCTGTGCCCTCATTCTCTGTCGCTGTTGTTTCTCGTCCATTCATGGTGCATGCGCCTACAAAATGACAAAGACGGTTGCATCATATGCTTTTTCTCCTTATTTAGCAATGCTGCAAATCATTGCTTAAAACCACTGACAAAGCTAATAGATCTCAAAAGCAAGACCTATTGGCCTTGCCAGTGCTTGTTAGGTCTGGCATTAGACAAGATCGTTTGATTTTACTAAAATTGTGTTAATAATAATAGATGCTTGCAGCCAGTCCTCTTCATCCATTGCTCTGTTGTAGAGTCATTCACATTTTTCTTACACCCACTCCAACAGACAGCATGGGGCACTGGGTCAGCCCATTTGTCATTCATAATTTTCCATGTGAGTGATGCCATTCTATTCTTTCACAAGGAGCACATCCTCACACAAGATAGCTCCCTTGAGTGTGAGGAACTACTATGGCAATAATGTTTTTTGAGACAAAAACTTTTTTTCCTTGAAGACAATTTTTTTATATTGGCAGGGGCCCAGCAGTTCTCCAACTGTAATGTTAAAAAAACACTTAACCAACACTAACAAAACTCAGGGGCGTAACACAGGCCCCCGCAGCCCCCGCGTTGCGGGGGGGCCCCGCGCTCCAGGGGCCCCCTCACTTGATTCACTTCCTTTAGTGGTGTGCTGTGCGCACAGCACGCCCGGCCTCTTCAGCCTCTTCCATAAATTAAATGGTGCGCAAGGCGTGCATGCCTGGCCCCCGCTGAGCTTCAGAACTCAATCTCCGATCCTCTTCCTCTTAAACAAGAACTGAGGCTCTTAATAAATGTTGCACGGGCCCCGGCCGGGCCTCTGAGCCTCTTAAGAAATGGTGCACGGGCCCCGGCCGGGGCCCCTGAGGCTCTTATAAATGGTGCACGGCCCCGGCCGGGGCCCCTGAGGCTCTTATAAAAGGTGCATGGGCTCCGGCCGGGGCCGCTGAGGCTCCTAATAATGGTGCGTGGGCCCGGTCGGGGCCTCTGAGGCTCTCTTTATATTAAATGGCGGGACAGGGTGGGTGCCCGCAGCGCGCACTTGCTGCCTTCCGGGACGCGTATCCGCATTGTTCAGGGTGGGGGCTGGGCTGGTGACCAATGCCCTGATTGCATTTGTCAGGACATGCGCATTTAGCGCGCGCGTAATTAAAAGTGCGGCGTCGATTTCCAAGAAGACCCTCACCCAGCCACGCTCCTACGCAACGCAGGTCAGGACTGTCCGAAGTCCGTCACCGGCCTTTATCCACAACTTAAATTGCCCCCCGCCCCTGCCTGGCTAGCCTTGCCCTGCCCTCAGCCCCTGCCTTCTCCCCGGCCCGCTCGGCCTCGCGCCTAACTCTGAGCTGCAGGCCAGGCCCAGCCCTCAGGTCAGGTGAGTCTGCGTCCGACGGTCCGAGCCTAGTAGGCAGGAGGAGTGGTTCGTGGGTGGTGGCGAGGACCGTCGGAGTCTCAGTGGGTAACGGGGTGGTAATCTGTAAATTTGGTCTGTTATCAGGGAGGCATCATGGTGGGGCCCGACCGGCAATAAACCTTTTAAAAGATAACATGGTGTGTCTTATGCTCAGCTCACCTCCCTGTCTGTTCCTTGGCTTCTTAGCCTCCCTACTGCTCGATCACCTCATCATAAATGATTCTACTGCTAGTGCTACCAGAAGGCTGCGTTACCGAACAGAGAACATCAATAATCAGGCCTTGAACGTGACATTTGTGTTCACAAACCAAACATGCACAGTCACACAGCATAGCCCTTTTCAAACGCGGGCCGGAGAGCATGAATCACGCCTTGTATATCTATTTAGCAGCAGTTGGGGGGGGGAGAGGGGGCGGTTGCTAAAGGCCAGGGAGGCAGTTACACGAGCTAAGTGGGGGGATAAATTAAACCAGAATGGAAAATAAAACGTGCTCCCGTGTGTGCTGCTTTGCTCCCAGGGGTTTAAATGCAGAACAAATATCTAATGAACTTTCACCGATTATGACGAAGTTTGCGGTGCTACTTTGGCACAGCCACTAAATATCACCACAATCACAATCTTGTTACATTATTTGGTATTTCTCAGCCACTAATTGTGCGCACGGCTCCATACTTCACCCACTCTCTATCCAGTGAGCCAGCAGCATTCTCCTTTCATCTTGCATGAGTATCCTCCTCTTGCCTTCCCCAAGCATTTCCCGCCTCTCTATCTGTGTAGGCCGGGCGCATGTTTTTAGAAACTGCATCTGCATTCTCCAGATCTCATGGTGCTGACATGAAGAAAACGAATTGCAATAAACGCATCCCTCAGACGTCTGGATTTTTTCGATGAGTAGCTTGTAACAAACAAACTGGCAGAGGGAAGGCGAGTAGACGGAGCAGAGCAGCAAGGTGGAGGCTGGAATGTATTAACTGCAGCACAGTCACTGTCTGAGCAGTCTGTGGAAATGGCCCTCAATTAATTAGCTCATTTGATAGCCAAATTATGTTTACATTGGCACGCTTTCTTAACATGATAATGGCTGGTACGCGACCTTACAAGTGTCCATGGCAGTTGTTTAAATACCATACCAACCCCATGTTCGGTGACGGCGGGAGATCTGTGTTTGTGGTGCGGTGGGGTGTAATACTTGCCAAGAAATACAGCGAGGGAAGAACGCAAGCCTGACTTGGTCTGGGTGGGTGGACGCAGGGAAGGTTCTCTCCTCATATATTTTTTAATGGGCTCAAATAGTGCGTTTTAAAGTACAGCTTTCACAGAAATCTCCTCAAAAGCCAAAGGCTCTGAAAGGGCACATTAAATATTACAGTACTTTCACAGCCTGACATATCTTGACATATAAGCCTCTTAGTTAATTAAATAGTGTGTGCACGTACGGGCCCGGTCGGTCCTCAGAGAGGCTCTTCATTATAAATGAGATAACATACATCTCCACACTGTTTTCCTTTTTATTCCTCATTAGATCTTCCTATTATACCCCATCCTTACTGGCGCTCATCATCATCATCTTTATCCCCACTACCTGCACTGCTCACTTGTGTCATTGTTGTTACCTTCTCACCCCTTTCCTCCTTTTAATCTTCTAGGCTCTCCCATCATTTCAGTCCATTCACAGCCCCTCTTCAAGATCCCCTCATCTGGTTCTTCTTTTCTCCTCCAAGTTCTCATCCTTTCTCTCCCTAGTGATTCCCCTTCATCTCCTAAAAATCGGTTTTTGTATGTAGTGTTTATGACCGCAGATGCGTCTTTTCATATCACCATCAGCAACAGATGTTGTTGCAGGGATTCTGCTCATGCACAGAACTATGCGCAGGAAACCAGGACCTCAGAGAATTGTGGTGTACCAAAAACTCCCCTCGGAACCAAGAACCCCTTATCCGACTAGCTTAGTGTCCCATTCGTTATCCGAGATTTAGCTCGGCGGTCCCAATGTATAGACAACCCAGAACAAGCGACTTTGTATATTCTCAGGAATGGTGGGAATCGGAAATACCTGTTCGTATGATTATATCAGTCCACAACAGAATAACAAAGACACGGTAAAGTTTAAAGAGTTTATTTTATAAACCTTGCGTCCTAAGATGCAGTAACTTGGCTAACATAAGCAGACAAATGGTCAAGATCAGAACCATCAGCATTGTTACAATACCATAGAAAATGAAAGGAGCAATCATAATAAAATGACAGTGAAATCAGATACCCTCCTTTATCTAGTAAACTAATAGGTTATTATTAGACTAATAGAAGGTCTCTAGGCTCGAATGGGGGACCCCATACCGTATAGATCAGCTTAGTAGAATCACATCACAGGATCAGCTAGGCTCTCTCCTGCAACAGCTCTTCTCCTCGAATGAATCTAAAAACATGCTGCTCTGCAATATTAAAGTACTCGTCTTTCAGGTATCTGCAGCTGCGAGCATGTTATGGCTAAAAGGTGGTACGATCAACCTGCACACAACAACATGCACCGTCTAGTGACCCAGACTTGTCCTTTACGCGATGTACATACCAAGGTCACTGCTCACTGTTAAGGATGTTAAACAACAGACAGTTCTCATGTGAAGCAAAGTCGAGTCAGCAGTTCTCAAGCAATAACATGTGACAACAGTGTTGCGTGCAAAAAGCAGCAAAAGCGGCAAGATGGCTTTCTAACAGCTAACGCGGTTGTGCTAACTTAGCGTTGTAAATAGGGAGTGGCTAAACCATCCTACAATGTCACTATGCACATTTTGAGTATAATAAAGGGCTAGGCAGTGACCACAAAGTGACGTGTTGTGCAATAGACCTGTCCTCTGATTACTTATAGTAGCTTTCAATTAGTATGTAATGAGTCACAGTGTTTTGATCCCAGAAAGATGAGAGGCCAAGTAGGCCCTGTTAAGATTTTAGTTGGTTACTTGTTTCCTGAGGAGCACAGAATGTACAGGATGCAATATTTATCTTATGCACAGAACCAACTTCTCATTCTGTAATGTACCATTGCATACTTTTGTAAACTGGTTACATAGGCTTAGTTTTTTACTGGTTCCATGCAGTACCCCCTGGGCTTAATCCTTACATTTGAAATTCACATTTACTGCTATAGTGTGAGAAGGCATTTCATGAAAAGGAATATAAAGTAGGGTTGCCAAAAGAAAAATGCCAGCCATGTGTTGTTTAAAGACACTAACTAGGGTTATAAATAAAAATGTATATATTCATTTGTTATGTGACTTTTCTGTCTTTGTCCCCTTTAATTATCAGTCATGGATCATTCAGGCAGCCCTTAAACACAATTAAGTGTTTTCTATTTGCTGTTTGAAGTATGCACAGATAAGCGCTGAAAATATGGCTTTAGGTGACTGCTTTATTTTTGTCCTGTAGGGGGCATCAAAATGAGCTGGCAACCCTAATCATAAGACTGGAAGTTTTGTTGATATCAGCACATTATTTCCTACACCCTGGATCCCTATTAATGCCAAAATAACAATAGTTTAACTTATACCTGAAGCCCTACGCTGCCATAAATAACCTGCTGAGTTACTTCAAGTGTCCGGGAATGCACCCTTCATTCAGACAACTCACTCCTCTTTCTCGCCCTTCACTTTTACGCTCACCCTGTACTCACAGCAATCACAATGCACTCACACTATTCACCCGCTCACCCTGCACTCACCGTCCTCACTCTGCACTCGCAATGCACTTGTGCTGTTCACCCTGCAGTCACACGAGCTTCAGTCTAAAGATCTGGACCTCTTACAAGCATCAAATATGTTAAGTAGCGCAGCAAATACATTTGCCAGTTTCATAGAACAGTTTGAAGATGTTAAAAGCTCAGCATCTTCACTTGCAGCTGCATGGGGAATTCAATTTAATTTACACAAAAACGACCACGACGCAAAAAAAAGCACTTCGATGAACTCAGTGAAGACCAAAGGCTGTGCAATCCTGAAGACAATTTTAAGGTGTCTGTGTTTTATGCTAACATAGATATTGTTGTAAATCAGATAAAAACTCGATTTGCTGGTATGAACAATTTCATTTCATGATGCCTTCAGAAATCCTCAGAGCTAGTGAGGATGAGTTGTTTGAAGCAGCCATGACCCTGGCAGCTCATTACGAAAAGACTTGTCCCTAGAGTTTCCACAACAACTCATCGCTTTCAAAGCTGTGTTGAAAGAACAAATACAACTTATCTCAGGTGGCACAATAAAGGATCTGGCTGACCTTTTATTTTTGAGAAACCATGCAATTCTGCCCAGTGTTTTAGATGTTGCAACAGCACTGAAACTTTTTCTAACAATTCCAGTTACTGTAGCCAGTGCAGAAAGGTCCTTTTCAAAGTTAAAATTAATCAAGAACTATCTCCGAAGCACAATGACGCAGGAAAGGCTGTCGGGGCTTGCAAATTTAAGCATTGAGAGTGATCTGGCAAAAAAATTATATGTGAAAGCTCTAACGGAAGAGTTTGCACGAAGAAAGGCAAAGAGGCAAACATTCTTTCAGTCAAGTGCATCTATCCAACTCAGTGAACCAAGCAGTAGTAGCCTTCAGCCACCAGTCTAATTTGCCACTCCCTCTTCCTCGTGTAAGCAGTCTTCAGCCTTGTGTCCGCTCTTTAAGTACTGTTTTTCTGCTTTACCAGCCTTCAAACTCTGCAATTAACTTCATCAGGCTCCTGCAAGTACTGTTCCTACTGATAGTGAGTCTCAAAATGTATCTGTCTTTTCAATCCCATGAGGAAGCAGTAAGTAATATGGCATTCTGCCAGTATATCATACTTTAAATATTGTTCGCTTATATATAGGCTACCTCAATATTCTGAACATACGTTTATAGAGGCAAGAAGAAATGTATTCAGTTTAACCTGACTATATGCACCCCCTTGAAACTTTATTTGGCACAGACAAAAGGGGCATCATTTGAGTAAACAGCTTTGTTTATTTTGCTGCTGAGCATATTATTGTTTTGCTGGTCACTTAAATATTTGGGCCTTTATGCACAAACTAAAGGGGCGTACTATGTCGACTTCTTTAATGTTCATGCTGCTAAACTTGTTTTCGTTTTTACCACTTGCCTTGAAATATTTGCACCTTTATGCACAAATAAAAGTGGCATTGTTTGACTGGACAGGTTTGATGTTTATGCTGCTAAGTTGTTATTGCTTTACCAGGCACTTTGAAATATTTATGCCTTTATTGCACAAACAAAAGGAGAATTAGTCTGACTAAATAGGTTTGATTTATGTATGCTGGTGCTTGCTGTACTTGTTTTACCAGTCAGTTTGAAATATTTGCACCTTCATGCACATTGGTTGACTAAAGTGGTTTGATATTTGTATGCTGCTGCCTGCTGTACTTGTTACTGTTTTTCTAGTCACTTTGAAATATTTGAGCCTTCAAAAAGGGAATTGTTAGTTTAAACTGGTTTGATTATTGTATGGAGCTGTAGTTGTTGTTGGTTACCAGTTGCTTTGAAATATATGTGCCTTAATGCGCTCACCAAACAGGGAATTGTTTGACTTACCTGGCTTCATTTTTGCATACTGCTGGACTTGTTTTTACCATGCACTTTGAAAGTATTTTCACCTTGCTGCAAGAAGAAAGTCGATTGTTTTACAAAACGTGCTTGATTTTTGTATATTGCTGGACTGGTGATTGCTTTATTATGCACCTTGAAAGTATTTACACTTTTTCTTTTGCTTTACCAACTACAGTTTGTATAGATTGTCATTGGGTTCTTGCTGATATGGATTGTTTTTATTCTACATGCAGTGTTATTTATGGTGTGCAATATGTGTGCCTTAAATCTTGTATCTAGCATTGTTTACATTACATAAATTAAAACAGACAAACATCTGCATCAATGTTCTGAAGCATCCAAACAGTTTTCTTCCTCGACCTTGTTTGCCTGCCTGTTTTGCAATGCTTACTAATAAAGACATGATGGTAGGGATTGAAATTGCTTCCTCAGTTCACGTTATTATCATGCACAACCCTTGACAGTCACTAATGTGTGGCATGCAGATAATTCACTAGTCTATTTCTCTTGACTTTAATAGGCTACTGAGTTATATCTTGTGTACTTCTCATGTATATTGTCAGTCGAGTTTTTATGGAATTGCAGGTTTGGTTTTGTCTTTCAAAATTTCAAGTTATTGTCCATTAATGTCAATTCTATTTCAGACCCTTCATAGTTGTTCTTTGTTCTTCAGCCATAGGCAGTTCCTGAGACAATAGGATTGCTCCTTGGCATTGTTCTGATTGCTGCCTCAGTTAAATAATCTGCTTTTGACAGTATTGATACAAATGGCATAGCTTGTATGTTAAGAGTATTTCCCATTTTCTCATTAGAACTTAGAGAAAGACAATATAGAGGCATTTCATTTAAATGTTGGAGGTTTTAAATCAAAATATACTAGATTTCTCGGTGATAGGGCAAAGTGGTAGGTGGTGTGCTGGGCCGCCGGGGGGGCCCCCTCCATGTGCTTTGCAGGGGGGCCCCCTCAAGTTTCGTTACGCCACTGACAAAACTAAAGGGTTGTCAGCCAAGGCCAGACCTATTGGTTTTGCCAATGCTTGTTTAAAATGCTATTGATTGGAGAATTTCCACAAGCAACCCCTGCAGTAAGGTGGGCTCACTTGCTTCAATTGCTCATTACAATTCAAAGATCAGCCACAATTAACTGTAGGGCTATGTTTTTGGGCGACAAGATAAATGAGTGAAGTTAAGGCTGCCTCCAGTACTCAGAGGGTACTATTATGACATTGATTTTGCAAGATTTGTATCAGAAAGATGGGACACACATGCCCTCTGATCTGGACCACAATTTCATGTTATTTGATTTTCAGCGACGCCACTTTAGATCATGTGACGTCATTTCCCGAGACAATAAACAATCTAATTATTAGCTTCGAAACTTCTTTTTGATTACACAAAGTGAGCAGGTTTGCACGTGCATGTTTTAGGGAAGCATTAGACCCGGGTGGGCGGAAGGAATAAGCCTGGTTGCGGTATTGCCATCTCAAATCATTCATAATTCAGCCCCATGATAACCGCACCACAAAATCTATGAGACAGCTAGAGCGGCCTAGAAGTCACTGAAACCACTTTCTTACTAAATCATCACTGTCACATTCAATAATGTAAATTCCTTTACATATTTTCAGCATTCCAGGGCAAACAAGCCCTAGAACTTTCTGGGCAATCAAAAAAATGTGAGAAGGGGTTTAAAAAGAGTAAGAATTAAAGTTGTAGCACAAAAACTGATTTTAAACAAAAACCTCTTTCCATTCCACAGAACCTACGGAATACAAGTCGGTGCCAGTTCTGAGTAATAATAAACAGTTTAATGGAAGCCCATCTGTTTGCCAAGTGCTTCCTAACCATGTGGCTTCTTTGATGTTGGCAATTATATTACCATGTTCCTAACAGAGAAAATCGCACAAACAACCATGTTTCTTATAAATGCCTCTGCCGGAATTCTTGGGTGCCACATCTGAACGCATGTTTTGAATGTTAATAAATTATTCTTTTTGATAAATCCTTCTAGATACGTTTTGTAATTTCAACAGTGCTGCAACAGTACTTGCAAATGTCTATTAGTGTGCTTTACAAAAACCTCCTTGCCCCTGCCTCTGATTCAGTTACAATGCACAATGTCAAGGGTAAAGACGTACTCTCATTTACATGAGACCACAGAGGCGGCTCCTCCGTAATGGCGGAGGAGCGTCGCCCCACAACCCATGCCAGCAGACAATAAATAAAATGATAATAACGCAATGTTATTATCATTTTATTTATGCTGTCTGAGCCCAGTACAAAAATATAGGGCTGGTGTGGCCAAGCTTGTAAGGGAGGGGTAAAGTGCACCTATAAGTAAGCATGTGTTTTTGGCCGGCCGTTCGAGGCCGACTAAACACACATGTGCACTTATGTTTCTCCAACCTGGCTGTGTTACACAACCAGGCTGGAGAAACAGCACAGACTCCAATGCATCGTCCGAGCGGCACACAAGGCCACTCAGACAAATCCTGGTGCTGCTCTTGTGTGAGAGCAGCGCCTGTATTGGGTGCGGAGCCTGTGCCCTGAGGGTCCATCACCTTCCGGCCGTCTGCTGCCGACAGGAACAGCGAGGCAGGCGTCAGCGGGAGTGGAGCGGGGCAGCAGGTCAGTCTTTTTTTTATGATTCTTATTTTTTCTCCCCCCCCTTCCCCATCCCGCGACCCTCTCCACCCGCGGCCGTCCTACCACTTTAGGTAGGCGGCGGCCAGCACTGGACCATGTTCCCCCATGCAAACAAGGGAACGTGCTTTTTAGGTCTCGCCTACGCAGCGCACAAGCGCTGATTAGGAGGGGACCTTTAGCAATCGATCACCACTTTTGCCTAAGTGCGTGCACGTTTTGCATTGCTTTGTATTGCAACGCGTGCACGCTTGGTGTTTCCCTTGTGGGAGCGAGCAACGCCGCCATTTGTTAGTAATTAGCTTCAAAACAGATGGTGCCCCTGCTCGCTCCCATAAGGGAAACGCTGTGTGTGTCTGGTCCCCATGCACGTACCTTCCACCCCACCTCCACAAGAGTGCGCGTCGCTTTAAATTTCACGGCTGCGCTTGTTGTAATTTAGCATTTGCTGCCCACCGTCGCCGCTGCTGTTTTTTTTTCCCTTCGCCCTCTCCTCAGATTATCCGACTGCCTTTCTCTTTCTCATTCCCCTTGTCCGCTCTCCTCTCCATATGTGCTGCAGCTGGTTAACTGCGAGGTCCGCCTCGGACGCACTTATTTATTTATTCAATTTGCCATGCGGGGCAAAACGTAGCATTTCGCAGCACTATAGCAGTGTGCTTTCATTTTCTGCGCGGTCCACCTCTAACATGCATGTTTAGTTATTTGATAACTTTCGCGCAACACCGTTAGGGGTGTATGTAAACCAGCCCGTAGCTCTAAAACTGCAAGCCTTTGTCACCGCCTCTGTAGTGTAGGAGCCTGATTTGATGGGGGAGTATCCGCCCTCGTGTAAGCTTTGTGGGGCATTTTTGGAGCTTCAGCCTCCCCCCCTCCCCCATTGTGTGTAGCAGCCCGGGCTAAGACAGCTTCCCGGGCACACACACAGCCGCACCCCAGTACTTTACAGGTCTTTACAGGTCTTTAAAAGACCATTTGCATGTTAATGAGACTTAGTTGTTTTTTCACCCCTTCTAAGAGCCCCTGCATCTCCACTCTGCCTATTGGTGGAAGATTTAGCCCCCCCCCGATACTGCCCCTGAATCAGGCTGGTGATATGTGTGTTGGGGTGCATTAGTTGTGTGCGCACGTTGTGCCCTGTTGTTTTGCTGCTCTGTGTTACTCATTATACCTGCTACACGTCGCCTATGCCCCTCCGACTACAAGCGTCAATGCCAGGAAGCTGCGCCTTTCATACGCCGTAAACCTCATAACACCAGTTTGACTCAGCCACAAATACAAATTAATTATAACTGGAGGGCGTTGGGTAGGTGTTTATAATGTGCGTGTGTGGTGCGCAGTGCACATGCGCCTGCGACACCGAGTAAGGAGGGGCCACGCCAACAAGCCCTCTATTAAGAGCAGCCATCTGCCCACTGTTGTGGCCTCTGACAAAACCACACACCCACAAAGAGCATCTAACAGCAACACATCCACACATCGACTGGCATAGATGCAACACCCAACGCACAGGAAAGACAGATTCACCAAGCATGTTACACTACACAAATAAACACACTGGAAGGCAGTGACGTGGCACCCACCGACAGATGCTACACACACAGGCCTACAATACATACAACACAAACAGCTACTCATAAAAACACACTAGGACACTGCTTAACCAAGCAGCTGCCACTACACAAGCACACAAATGGCACATGGGGACACAGTTACCCAGAGTATTACACCAACACACAGAAGCAACACTCACAGGCCTGCTACTCACTCTAAAACAGGCATTGGCATAGCCAATAGGTCTCGCCTTTGGGACCTTATAAGTATTTAGTTATGCAGCACAATATCCTTGGTGCAACAACATCAACTGTTGCATCGCTAAACACTTATAAGGTCCCAAAGGCGAGACCTATTGGCTATGCCAATGCTTGCTTCCTTTTACGGGCATAATTTGTGTCCACGAGTTCAACAGGAGCTGCGCAACCATCAGTGATTGCTTTGGAGCCATTGTAGTGGCCGGTGATGGCATGATGTTTGGAATTCAACACCTCCTAACTGCATATTTTTGATTCACCGAAACATCGTCCAATATAAATATCATGTCCTAAATATTCTTTACAAAAATATTGTCTGCAGATATTGTGTGTAGACTTTCTACTATTCACTCGAATGTGGTGATACATATTTGCATATTTATATAGCATTAACATGGCCCTGGGTGTTAGAACGCTATGCAAAAGAACAATCGTCAAGAGCACGGGTAAAAGCAAAACAATGCAGAAATATTAAAACAGACAGGGCATCAGCACTGGGACACAGGCCACATCTGGACGAAGGTGACACAAATGCACACTAGAGCAACACATTACTAACATGATCACTGGAACAGAGAAAACAGACACGTGTATCATACATGCAATTTCACCACACACATTCTTTATCCCTCTCCATGCCTCATTATCCCTTTCTTTCTCTCCACCTCTCCATATCTGATTGTCTTTCTAACTCTCCTCCTTCCTCTCCTTTCCTTGCTATCCTGTATTTTACGCACTTTCCTCTCTTTCTCTCACTCTCTTTCTGCCTGACTCCCACCCTCTCATGCTCTGCTTTCTTATTTCATTAATTATAATCACGCCTCTACTGGCTCCTGCACTTCCTAACAAACCACACTGTCAAAGACTGAACCCGCCTCCACTCTTTCTTAAAACCCAGGGCTGGTCCACAGAGTGCTACGAGGCCATGACAATAAAAGAAAGATTAAAAATCAAGTAATTGAAATAACAAAAACTTCAAAACAGGCAAGCAGAACATAAAGTACTTTCATAAAATTCTTTCTATACACTGAGGCCCTCATTACGAATTCGGGGTTAAATTTGGGTCCCTTTGCTTACCCGTGTTTGCCCAGGGATCGGAATTACGAGTTGTGTGATAATTATCCCCTGATAAATTCCAAAAGGTAAAAAACCTGCCTAAATTTATCAAAGAAAAATGCCCTGTATTGGTCAACACGTGGATTTTGGTGCGGTAAGCACCACAATCTCCCTGTCATGCCTCAAAAAATTGTAATCAGGAGATATTTATTGCACCTGATAAATTCTGACTCTGAGGAATCAGATTGTATCAATTGCGATATGTATCAAACAGTTTATGGGCCGCTTATAATTAGGGGGTTAGTAGGTACTTATATTAAATACACTGTTTCTCTTTGAGCGTTGCGGTAGATGCAATGCTGAGGAGATGCAATCCCCTTGTCAGATACCATATACAATTCTTGCTGCTGAGGTCTCTTCAATTTGCACGGCTTACAGGTACACCAAGCAGAGGGACCTGTGGGCAAGTTTCTGGGTTCAGGATTGTACAGAGTCCAAGTGCTTGTATGGTTGTCACAAACTACGCGAAGGTTAGCAGTTTCTTTAGCTGGTTTATTAATCTGAGTACTGATGTTCTTACATAGCATGAGCCTAGCTGGTGGATCCCTATTTAGGGGGAGAAAGGGAGGGGGAAGGATTAGTGCTCATGTACATAAAGGGGGAGGGTGAAAAGAAATCTGTGCCATTAGGCGAGAGAAGCAGGAACCTTTTAGTACTGGCGTTTAACAACAGATATAAATTACATTTAATTTCACAAGGCAATATGGTCTAGTCCTTAGGGGGGTAGAGGGAAGAGTTGTGTTTTGAACTGATGTAAGTAAGGATTTCAGACTACAACAAGTTCCCAAGTGCCTCATGAGTTCCTAAAAAACAAATTTTAAGTTTGTGTGGTAATCTGTGGTGGTCAGTGTTAGCGAAGAATTCCAGAGCAGTCAGGTCAAGTGTTGTCTTCTGGCATGATATTTCTTAGGTAGAAGGTAGCCTTCTCTAGGCAAAAGATGACATTGTGTCTGATGCACTTGATCCTCTGGCTACATGAATTTGCTCTGTGTTGTAAGAAAGTTTGACACTGACTTATTTTGCGGCAAAGTCATACTGTTCTGAGCCCTGCACCAAGAAATGTCCACGTACATCTACCATCTTTACTGCTCAAAATTTTTAAAGAGGAGTCATAGAAAAAAAACATGTGCCAATGATCCTCATCTAAACATCACAATCACCAAAAAAGAAGGCCCATAAACATTGACTTACTGCCTCGCTAACAGCTCACAGTCGATGCTATAGAGCTGCACGGGCAGAGCTGAAGGTGGGTGTCTGTTGCAGTACCCCCCTCCACTTTTTGTCTGGCTTTTGATGCAACTTTGACTGTAGAGTACTGGATCCCTGCTGTCCAGGTCCCCAGTACCAGTGTTCTTTCCCTAAATCTGTTGCACAATTGACAACATCTGACCCCTGTAAGTCCCTAGTAAATGGTACCCTTGGTACACAGTCGATGCTATAGAGCTGCACGGGCAGAGCTGAAGGTGGGTGTCTGTTGCAGTACCCCCCTCCACTTTTTGTCTGGATTTTGATGCAACTTTGACTGTAGAGTACTGGGTCCCTGCTGTCCAGGTTCCCATTACCAGTGTTCTTTCCCTAAATCTGTTGCACAATTGACAACATCTGACCCCTGTAAGTCCCTAGTAAATGGTACCCTTGGTACATAGGGCATGGGAACTGAAGAGGGTCCCCGAGTGACCCCTCACCAAGGCCATGCCACAGCCCTTGCAGATTGACTGCCTTGGTGCAATGAAAAATGACAAAGTCGACATGGCACACTGCCTGTGTGCTATGTCAACAAGCACTGCCTAAAGAATAGGTAAGTCACCCCTGTAGTAGGCCTTACAGCCCTAAGGTAGGGTGCACTATATCGCAGGTGTGGGCATAACTGCATGATCAGATATGCCCCTACAATATTTAAGTGTATTCTTAGATATTGAAAGTGCCAGGGCAGCCATAGAGAGTACATGTGGTGGAAACTCAGCAACTCAAGTTCGCTAGCACTATGATGGCTTCTCTGAACCCATGAGTGTTTGCTACCAAATGACTCCCCTTAATAAACCCACACTGATGCCAGTGTTGTATTTATTAAACCATGTGCTCAGAGGGCACCTCAGAGGTGCTCCACGGAAAACCTACCAACCCTGGTGTGGTCTCTGACTGGCTTTAGGCAGCCTGCCACCACCAGGCATGTTTCTGGACGCCTGGATCGAGAGCCTCTGCTCTCTTTGGCCGGAAACAAATCACATCCTGGACAGAGGTGTCACACCTCCTCCCTCAGGATGGGCACAGTGCTCGAGAGGGAAGCTTCAAAGGCCTGCCGCTTTTGCAATGCAACCCTAGCCTCTTCTGCTAGCAGCAGATGGGAGCCCCCAGTTCAAAGCCCCACTTTTGGCGGGAGAATCATAGGCAAAACTTAGGAAGAATAGGAGGTGTGCTCCTCTTCGCCAACTCCACCCCCTTCGGTGTAGGAGGCGTAGTAAAGAACATTTTTCAGTAGCCACCATCTTGAAGGGACTTATCCAATCAGGGCTAGGGCTATGCCCCCTTCCACGGGAAGATGGCATAATAGTGGGGGCAGCCACCCCAGCTAAGGAACCCATTGGTCCCCACCTCCTACTCCCCTGTAATGCCCCTAATTCTAGTATTTAGGTGGCTCCCCAAGACACTGATACCAGTTCCTGCCAACCCAAGGAGAGAAAGGATGAAAAAGACACCATGCAGAAAAGACTGAAGACACCAACTGACTTGGCCCCAGCCCTACTGGTCTGTCTGAAGCTTCAAGGACCCTGGAAAGAAAACAACACCTGTCCTGTAAACTGTGACCTCCAAAACCCAGGGGAGGAATGCCTGTCTTTAAAAAAAACATAACTCCTGAGAACAGTGGACCTGTCCCCAAGAAACCAAGACAAAGGACTCTGTTGCCCTCTGGAACCGTGATCCCTGACCACTCTGCACCTGACGCCTCCATCATGAGTCCAGGTGGCCCACTGGTCTAGAAAAGGTTCCCCAGCGATCCTGAGTCCAGGTCCAGCATTGGCCGACCCCTCCTGGACTCCACAACGATGCCTGCAGTGTAAATCCGAAGGCTTCCCCCAACCGCGACAGGCTCCCGTAAGAGAAACCCGACGTCAAAGGACACCCCTGCACCTGAATCCCATCGGCCTTGCAGAGCTCAACCAACAGTGTCCCTGCGATCCACAGCATCCCAACTTACCTCTACTGTCACTGATGTTCTTCGTGCAGACTCCAGTTTGACGCCTTCAGCCTGTTTCAAAAATCGAGTTCCTCCATTGACTTTCATTGGGCGCCCAACACTGTGTTTGAACCCTGCACCCGCCTGCCCCTGTGGTGTATGTTCGGTGCTGCCTTGTGCCCCCGTGCTTGCCTAAATCTCTGAAGCTTGAACCCAGCAGCCGATTTACTTACCTGCAAGCAGTGTGTCTTCAAGCACCCCCAGTCTCCATTGGTTAACATTGGGCCCTAACTCAAGATTTGACGTTTGCACCCGGCTTTCCTTGTGCCAATGGAGGTGCAGTGTTTGTGCTTACCTGAACCTTGCTCTCTGCTGCCCTCCAACCCCGAAGACTGGAACTGTAAGTTGGGTAATTATCTGCAAAACCCCATTATTGTTTTCCTCCCATGGGTTAACATTGCAAAGACTGAAAATGTAACTGTCCACTTTTGAAACTGAAAAGTATTTTTATTTAGAAACGTACTTGCTTCTATGAAAGTTTTGTGGTCTTAGTAATTAAGTACACCAAAGTGCTATTTTTAGATCTCGCCTAGGCAACACTTGCGCTGTCTCTTCCAGACATGCTGTAATCAGGTATGGACTTTAGGCTCTGCCCATTTTCCCGCCAATCTTTACAATTGGCTCCTGTTACTACCCTTTGTAAATAGTGGCTTTGGCTCGTTAATAGGCATAGTAGTCCCTCCTTATTACTGCTATTTCCCATGTTGTAACCTCCCATGAAGACTGCTTCCCCCCCCAGCTAAATCTAAAAAAATGCCATTGGATAACAACCCTGTCTCCACCTTCCCTATCTCCCTAGAACTCATCAATTTTTTCAGTCTATGAGTGTAGATATGCTCGATATGTAACTCATTTTATTCCACTATGTGGTTTTGTTCAATATCTCACCACTCACTAGTCTGTGGCTCAGACTTCTTTGTAATCACCCCTCAGTGGATTGTGCTTGAGTGTGGTTTCTCCTGCCAGGTACAGCAATGCTGGTAGAAAGGCTCCCTGTTCTTCAATGCATACAAAATGCAAATGAAGAATCCTCCACACCGCTTCAGCACGCAATCCTTCATGTTTTTAAAGAGAGAACGTTTAAAGAGGTTAGAAACAAATGAAAGCAAAGCATGTGAATGGAGCCAAAATTATTATGGACCAAAGGCAATGATACCACATATTTATCACATTTTTAATCTTGTCCACAATAAAGTCACTAGAATATTAATCAGTGGGCTAAAGAAGAATGATGACTGTGCTGTGGGAGATAATAGCCCCAACACCTCAATCACGAGCCATTAATGAGCACTAAAGTCACACTCTAAAACCTCCTAAGGGCCACATGTGATTTAATCACCAGGCGCCAATAATATATAGAAGAGAGATTGAAAGAAACAACGGTTCATCTGAGTACTGAAGATACACAGAGGATCTGCAGTATGCAATGAGATGATCTCAAATTTGGCAAGGCCAGATGTACATACCTTCGTGTTTGCGGTTACATAATAGCGAATCTTTGAGACTGGCTATTAGGTAATTGCAAACAGCGATGTATTACAGTGTGTTTTACACTGTTTGCGATTCCCAGTGGGTCACAAATAGACCTACCTCAGTAATATTCATGAGGTAGGTCGCAATTTGCGACCCATTGGGAATCACAACAATCACAGGTGGTGGCTTGCTGGGGTCAGCAGACCACCATGTCTTTGACTGCTTTTAAATAAAGCAATGTTTTTGGTTTTAAAATGCAGCCTTTTTCCTTAAAGAAAAACAGGATGCGATTCAAAAAGAAAAAGTTAAAGTTTTCTTTTAATTTTTTAAGACCAGGCAGTGGTTTGTAGGACCACTGCCTGCTCTTAAAAACGTTTTTACGACCATTCACAACAGAAGAAGCGATCCCCTGGGGACCCCGTCCTGTTTGCAAACGGGTTGCCACCTATTTGAAGTAAGCAGTAAAATGCAATTGTTTTGCGACCACATTTGTTTGCAAAACATTCACACAAACCACTGCGAGCCTCTATTAGGAAGGAACACCCTTAACACGCCCCTTCTCATACTGAATCACTAACCCATATTGCAATTCGGTAAAAGGTTACAGAATCGCACAATAAGGTTTTGTAAATTTAAAAAGGCATTTTTGCGCTCGCAAATGGCCCGATTCTGCGAATTGGCCCATTTGCGACCTAAAAAAAGCCATACACATCGGGCCCCAAAACAGTAAATCAACAACAAACATGTGCTGAAGATTGCTAAACCCTTCAGGGTACAGCGGCAAAGAGTGTTTCAAGAATGGTCCACATAAATCTTGAGGTCCATTGCAGAAAAGGAAGAGTTACCGCAATTGAAAGGCAGTGCTGTGACAGGTAAGCCCTCTTCCATACTAGAACTAAGTGTCAAAAGTGGAGGTCACAGGAACAGTATTTTAGACACTTAATGGAGCAGGAACTTTGTAGGATAATCTGCCAATCGAAAGAAACGCCTGTACTTCACTCCACAACCTTCTAATGCAGTGTAAATAAGACATAACTTCCATAAGCAAATTAGTGACTGGAGAACTAGTCGGATGATTATTAGACAAATGCAAAAACAACAATTGATGGACAGAATGCAGAACAATGTCATACATTCACCCCAGTACAGAGATCTGGGCCTAAATCCATCGTTTTTTTGCCCACCATGCCATTCCAGTTTGAACCCAGCCATATGCAAATCAGTCTTGACCCTGTGCCTCAAGGGAACAGTCCAGCCCGAACTGCCAAGCCAGGTCCTCCCTGGACTGGAAACAAGCATCCTAGGACCGGTTTCGGGGTTTCACCCCTCTTCAGCCAGGATAGCTTGATTCCAGTGGCATGGAGAGCACAGGACTCACGTCTGAGCATACCCGTCCCACTCGGGGTGACAAATGCAAAAACAACAATTGATGGACAGAATGCAGAACAATGTCATACATTCACCCCAGTACAGAGATCTGGGCCTAAATCCATCGTTTTTTGCTCACCATGCCATTCCAGTTTGAACCCAGCCATATGCAAATCAGTCTTGACCCTGTGCCTCATGGGAACAGTCCAGCCCGAACTGCCAAGCCAGGTCCTCCCTGGACTGGAAACAAGCATCCTAGGACCGGTTTCGGGGTTTCACCCCTCTTCAGCCAGGATAACTTGATTCCAGTGGCATGGAGAGCACTGGACTCACGTCTGAACATACCCGTCCCACTCGGGGTGACAAATGCAAAAACAACAATTGATGGACAGAATGCAGAACAATGTCATACATTCACCCCAGTACAGAGATCTGGGCCTAAATCCATTGTTTTTGTGCTCACCATGCCATTCCAGTTTGAACCCAGCCATATGCAAATCAGTCTTGACCCTGTGCCTCATGGGAACAGTCCATCCCGAACTGCCAAGCCAGGTCCTCCCTGGACTGGAAACAAGCATCCTAGGACCGGTTTCGGGGTTTCACCCCTCTTCAGCCAGGATAGCTTGATTCCAGTGGCATGGAGAGCACGGGACTCACGTCTGAGCATACCCGTCCCACTCGGGGTGACAAATGCAAAAACAACAATTGATGGACAGAATGCAGAACAATGTCATACATTCACCCCAGTACAGAGATCTGGGCCTAAATCCATCGTTTTTTGCTCACCATGCCATTCCAGTTTGAACCCAGCCATATGCAAATCAGTGTTGACCCTGTACCTCATGGGAACAGTCCAGCCCGAACTGCCAAGCCAGGTCCTCCCTGGACTGGAAACAAGCATCCTAGGACCGGTTTCGGGGTTTCACCCCTCTTCAGCCAGGATAGCTTGATTCCAGTGGCATGGAGAGCACAGGACTCACGTCTGAGCATACCCGTCCCACTCGGGGTGACAAATGCAAAAACAACAATTGATGGACAGAATGCAGAACAATGTCATACATTCACCCCAGTACAGAGATCTGGGCCTAAATCCATCGTTTTTTGCTCACCATGCCATTCCAGTTTGAACCCAGCCATATGCAAATCAGTCTTGACCCTGTGCCTCATGGGAACAGTCCTGCCCGAACTGCCAAGCCAGGTCCTCCCTGGACTGGAAACAAGCATCCTAGGACCGGTTTCGGGGTTTCACCCCTCTTCAGCCAGGATAGCTTGATTCCAGTGGCATGGAGAGCACGGGACTCACGTCTGAACATACCCGTCCCACTCGGGGTGACAAATGCAAAAACAACAATTGATGGACAGAATGCAGAACAATGTCATACATTCACCCCAGTACAGAGATCTGGGCCTAAATCCATCGTTTTTTGCTCACCATGCCATTCCAGTTTGAACCCAGCCATATGCAAATCAGTCTTGACCCTGTACCTCATGGGAACAGTCCAGCCCAAACTGCCAAGCCAGGTCCTCCCTGGACTGGAAACAAGCATCCTAGGACCGGTTTCGGGGTTTCACCCCTCTTCAGCCAGGATAGCTTGATTCCAGTGGCATGGAGAGCACGGGACTCACGTCTGAGCATACCCGTCCCACTCGGGGTGACAAATGCAAAAACAACAATTGATGGACAGAATGCAGAACAATGTCATACATTCACCCCAGTACAGAGATCTGGGCCTAAATCCATCGTTTTTGTGCTCACCATGCCATTCCAGTTTGAACCCAGCCATATGCAAATCAGTCTTGACCCTGTGCCTCATGGGAACAGTCCAGCCCGAACTGCCAAGCCAGGTCCTCCCTGGACTGGAAACAAGCATCCTAGGACCGGTTTCGGGGTTTCACCCCTCTTCAGCCAGGATAGCTTGATTCCAGTGGCATGGAGAGCACGGGACTCACGTCTGAGCATACCCGTCCCACTCGGGGTGACAAATGCAAAAACAACAATTGATGGACAGAATGCAGAACAATGTCATACATTCACCCCAGTACAGAGATCTGGGCCTATATCCATCGTTTTTTTGCTCACCATGCCATTCCAGTTTGAACCCAGCCATATGCAAATCAGTCTTGACCCTGTGCCTCATGGGAACAGTCCAGCCCGAACTGCCAAGCCAGGTCCTCCCTGGACTGGAAACAAGCATCCTAGGACCGGTTTCGGGGTTTCACCCCTCTTCAGCCAGGATAGCTTGATTCCAGTGGCATGGAGAGCACGGGACTCACGTCTGAGCATACCCGTCCCACTCGGGGTGACAATTGCAAAAACAACAATTGATGGACAGAATGCAGAACAATGTCATACATTCACCCCAGTACAGAGATCTGGGCCTAAATCCATCGTTTTTTTGCTCACCATGCCATTCCAGTTTGAACCCAGCCATATGCAAATCAGTCTTGACCCTGTGCCTCAGGGGAACAGTCCAGCCTGAACTGCCAAGCCAGGTCCTCCCTGGACTGGAAACAAGCATCCTAGGACCAGTTTCGGGGTTTCACCCCTCTTCAGCCAGGATAGCTTGATTCCAGTGGCATGGAGAGCACGGGACTCACGTCTGAGCATACCCGTCCCACTCGGGGTGACAAATGCAAAAACAACAATTGATGGACAGAATGCAGAACAATGTCATACATTCACCCCAGTACAGAGATCTGGGCCTTAATCCATAGTTTTTTTGCTCACCATGCCATTCCAGTTTGAACCCAGCCAAAGAACGGTGATGGATCAAACCCAGATCTGTTGACTGGGTGTGAGTGTTTGATTGGTTCTGATGCTCCGTCCATCACCACCCCCTTTTGTACTGCTTTGTTCGCCATAAGTTGGCAGGGTATGCTCAGACGTGAGTCCCTTGCTCACTTTGCCACTGGATTCAAGCAAGCCTGGCTGAAGACGGCTGAAATGCCAGAAACCGGTCCTAGGAAGCTTGTTTCCTGTTGGACCCGGCCTCGTGGCATGGTCCTTACCCCCGTGGATTGTGCCCGTTCCCAGCCCCGGCCTTCACGGGCCACCCTTCTGAACTGTACCGAGGCCCTTCATCCTGAGCTGCACGAGGTCGCATACCCCTCGTGGCTCCGCCATCTTGTTGGCACCCACGTGACTCTGTGCACCAGCCAGCGCGACCCCGCTCAACCCGGCCTCGACCCCAGCGAAGCCCCGACATCGAGGCACCACGAACTGGCCAGGGGGTGCCGCAGGAACCATTCATCGCCCCCGGCGGAGGACAGGATCGATGGGACCCCCAACTGTCCTCCCCTCTCGAGGTGTGATCGCCCTGCAACTCCCTTGGGCCTGGCGCCTCTCCTGCTGGGCGTCTGGCCACCTCCACCCGGCCTCTCCGCCCCCACCGGGCGCCTGGGTCCGGACATCAAAGGGCTCCAGACCTATATCTGGGGCAACCCCGCCACAGATCGGCAGTTGTATCCCGGAGTCGAGAGCCCTGCTGATTGAATCGCGGCTGACCCTACGGAGAAGAACTCTTGTCGGAACCATCACGAGCCCTGCCGACTGCGTCGCGGCTCCTTCTTGTGAACACTTTGAAGCCACCTGGAACATCGGAGCCCTGCTGACGCTGTCGCGGCCCACCCTCGCTGAAACCTCCCTCGGAGCCCTGCTGACGACGTCGCGGCTCGAGCTGAGCAGAAACCATCTTGAGAGCCCTGCTGATTGGATCGCGGCTCTCCACGAACTGTACGCCAGAGCCCTGCTGACGCCGTCGCGGCTCGACCCCTCCGAGATCCGGAGGTCCTCCAGCTTGAGGATAAGAACTGGGCCCCAGGTACCCTCGTACCGCACTCCTGCCAAAGACTGTCCCGCTACCCCTACCCTTCCAAAGAGACACTGAGACTTCTGGTGGATCCCTCGATCCCTTCGTGTAAATATTGACCTCGTAACCTTTTTATTGCTGATAAAGAATTGCTTGTCTTGAGACAACCTCCTTGAGTCCGGTGTGGTGGTGTTACTGTGCTAGTACGTGATAGGAGAAGGATCTCTCAGGAGACTTCTCGGCAGCGCTCGGCTACTTCGTACAGTGTGAGGGCCCCCCTTGGTGGTCTCGCCGACTCCTCGGGGTCCGCCTTCCAACATTTGGTGGCCAGCGACGGGATCCGAGCCGAACGCAGTACGTACCAGCCAGTACCCACTAGCTACCCATCCAAACATACAGTAATCATGAGCAGCCAGGAAAACAACGCGACAATGGAGTTCCAGCCCGAACGGCTGGAAGAATATACGCACAAAGAGTTAAAACAGTTCTACAAAGACAAAGGCATTGCAACCACCGGCCTAGGTACCAAAGAGGACATGCAGAAAGCTCTGAGGACATGGCTGGAGGCCGGGGCAGGCCCCTCCCAGGAAGAAAGTCCCTTGCCCCTGACTGAGACCACATCAACCGCACTGACTCCGGCAACCGGAGGAAGAAAGAGCCTAGAAACCGGCCTCTCCGAAGAAGAAATACGAGAGCGGGAGAAGGTCCGGAACCACGAGCTAGAGCTCGCACGACTGCGGCTGGACGGCGAACTCCAGCTGGCGGAAAAGAAACTGGCCCTAGAGCAGCTACGGCTTCAAGAGGAGATAGAGGAGAAGAGGCGACACCGGGAGTTGGAGGAAAAGAAACTGACCCTAGAGCCCGAGCGCAGTCTCAAGGAGCTCGAAATCAAGGCCAAGAACGGAGGGACCAACGCCCCCAGTACTAGAGACACTCTACCGCCTGCCGAGACCAAGGTACATATCCCGAAAGAGGTCGTCAAGGAGTACTACAAGAATGACGACATCCAACAATGGTTCAAGGCCTACGAGGTGGCCATGACCTCTCATCGGGTGCCCCGAAAAGACTGGGGCGCGGGCCTGTGGGGGCGGTTCCTGAGTGAGGGTCGAGACACACTGCTCCAGCTGCCGGAGGAGGTGATGACCTCCTACGATCACATGAAGGAGGCTCTGTTCATCCGCTACGGGCTAACCGCAGAAATGTACCGCCAGCGGTTCAGAGACTGCAAGAAAATCCCGGGCACCACCTGGGTGGAATATGTGGACTTTTTCAGTCGGGCCCTAGAAGGGTGGATCAGAGGTAGCAAAGTAACCACCTACGGGCAGCTGGTCGACCTCATCGTGTGGGAACATCTCTCCAACAATTGCTTCGTGGAGCTGAGACAGCACCTCCTCGACAGCAAAATGACCGACCCGCGAAAACTCGCCGTCGAGGCCGATCGATGGGTCAACTCCCGGGTCCCCCGGAACTCAATGGGGGAGTACCGGAGGAACCCCACCGGACCCCCCCGCCAACGCGGTGGAGGGGGAGGGCCGAACAGGAACCGAGACCCTCCCGCTGGGGCCCCCAGGAGCCCCCCTCGAGGGCCACCGCAGCAACAACTCTCCCCGAGCCTAGCCCGAAGGGGGGCGCCCCCGGCCAGACCCGGACCACGGCCACCAGTAATGTGCTACGGCTGCCAACAAACCGGACACTATGCCAGCGATCCGGTCTGCCCCCTGAACCGAAGAAACGGGGCCGGCGGGCCTCCGCCCCGACAGCTGGCGGCCGCCGCCCTGGGAGAAGGAGAAGAGGAAGAGGAGACCCTCGACCGAGGGACCACTGAATGGGAGCCGGCAGCCATGTCCCTGGTCTGCCTGGGTAGCCGAGAAATGGTACCCTGCACCCCCATCCCAAGCAATACCCAGAAGTACCGGCAGCAGGTCACGGTCAATGGACAACGGGCCGAAGCCCTTCGTGACACCGGCGCCAGTGTCACCGCTGTCCGCTGCCACCTGGTGACCCCCGAACAGATCCTACCGAATGTGCTGTGTCCCGTCCGGACGGCCGACAACAGCGAAAGCCTGTGCCAGATGGACCTGGTCCCCTTCGAGTGGGGAGGGGTGACGGGCCTGCTGAAGGTGACGGTACGCGACGACGCCCCCGTCGACTGCCTCCTGGGGAACGACTTGGAGAGTTCCCCCTGGGCTCAAGTAGAGCGACGAGAGCACCTCCGAATGCTGGGACTATCTGACTGGGCCTGTGCCATCACCCGGTCCATGACCGCCCGGGCCCCCCGCTCATCCTCGGCCTCCGGGGCCGCCCAGCCCGAGGGGCTCGCACCACCTCCCGCCAGCAGCGAGGGGGAGGCGAACACCGACCCTGGACCTAGTGAATCCTCCCCCGAAGAGATGGCTTCCCCGTGCGCCCTACCAGAGCTGACACCATGGCGACACGAAGGGGGCCCCACCCGGGAGCAGTTCCAACAAGAGCAGCAGTCCTGCCCCACTCTCGAAGGGGTCCGCCAACAAGCGTCCTCCCAAGCCAACGGGGACCAGACCGGCACCCACTGGGTCTACTGGGCAGAGGGCCTGCTATACAGTGAGCAGAAAGTGGCAGTACTCGGGGCCAGCCGAGTGTTGGTGGTCCCCCTCCGCTTCCGGGAGTTCCTGCTCAACCTGGCACATGATGTGCCCCTCGCCGGACACTTGGGGCAAGACAAAACGTACAGCCGTCTGGTGACCCACTTCTACTGGCCCCGGATGCGGAGAGACGTGGACAACCACTGCCGGTCCTGCCAGACCTGCCAAGCCAGCGGGAAGACGGGGGGTCGGGTCAAGGCCCCCCTCCAACCCTTTCCAGCCGTCAGCACCCCGTTCGAACGGGTCGGAATCGATATCGGGGGGCCCCTGGACCCCCAGACCGCCCTGGGCCACCGCTTCATCCTGGTCCTCGTGGACCACGCCACCAGGTACCCGGAGGCGGTCCCGCTAAGAACTATAACGGCCCCCGTGGTAGGCCGGGCCTTAATGGGGATCTTCTCCCGAGTGGGATTTCCCCGCGAAGTGGTGAGCGACAGAGGCACAAACTTTATTTCCAGATACATGCGGTCCCTGTGGCAGCAGTGCGGGGTCACATACAAGTTCACGACCCCCTATCACCCTCAGGGGAACGGACTGGTTGAGCGGTTCAACAAAACATTAAAGGGAATGATCCAGGGCCTAGAAGAGCCCCTCCGGCGGAGATGGGATGTCCTGCTGCCGTGCCTCCTGTTTGCCTATCGGGAGGTCCCGCAGAAGTCCCTGGGGTTCAGCCCGTTTGAACTATTGTACGGACACCCGGTCCGCGGACCGCTCAGCCTGGTCAAAGAGAGCTGGGAGACGAAGCCCCAAGGCTCCCCTCCTGACGTCTACCGATACCTCCTGACCCTCCGAAACCAGACCCGCAAGTTCCGAGCCATGGCCGAAGCCAACCTCGAGGCCAGCCAGGAGGACATGAAGCGGTGGTACGATCGGAACTCCTCTACCATAGAATTCGAGCCAGGTCAGAAGGTATGGGTCATGGCCCCGGTTGAACCCGGCGCCCTCCAGGACAAGTGGACCGGGCCCTTCAAGGTAGTGGAGAAGAAAAGTCCCGTCACCTACCTGGTCGACCTGGAGTCCCCCCGGAACCCCCTCCGGGTCCTACATGCTAACAGGCTAAAACCCCACTTCGCCCGGACCGAACTGAGCCTGCTACTGGCGACCGACGAGGGGGGCGAGGACGACTCCGAGCCCCTGCCCGACCTCTTGCAGTCCAACGTCCATGATGGAACAATCGAGGGTGTCCAACTCGCCTCTTCCCTGACTCCGGAACAGCGCAACGACTGCCAGCAACTGCTGCAGGACAACGCAGCCCTCTTCTCCCTCACCCCGGGGGTGACCCACTGGTGCGTCCACGACGTCGACACCGGGGAGAGCCCCCCCGTGCGACACAGAGCCTACCGGGTACCCGACCGAGTGCGGGCATGCATCCAGGCCGAAGTAACGAAGATGCTGGCCCTGGGGGTCATCGAACCCTCCGACAGCCCGTGGGCCAGCCCGGTCGTCCTGGTGCCAAAGGCCGCAGCTCCCGGCCGCCCCCCGGAGTTGCGATTCTGCGTGGACTACCGAGCCCTGAATGCAGTGACCAAGACGGACGCCCACCCTATACCCAGGGCCGACGAACTCATCGACCGCTTAGGGGCCGCTCGCTACTTGAGCACGCTGGACCTCACCGCCGGGTACTGGCAGATCCAGCTCACCCCCGGCGCCCAAGAAAGATCCGCCTTTTCGACCCCGGATGGGCATTACCACTTTTGGGTGATGCCCTTCGGAATGAAGAACGCCCCGGCCACTTTTCAAAGACTGGTGAACAAGGTTTTGGCCGGGCTTGAGGCCTTCAGCGCGGCCTACCTAGATGACATTGCCGTGTACAGCAACCACTGGGCAGAGCACCTCCTTCACATTAAAGCCGTCCTGGCCGCCCTCCAGCGGGCCGGGCTCACAATCAAGGCCAGCAAATGCCAGATCAGCCACGGATCCGTGACCTACCTGGGCCATCAAGTGGGGAGCGGGCAGGTGGCCCCTCTCCAACCGAAAATAGATGCCATCCAGGCCTGGGAACCCCCCACTACCCAGACCGCTGTCCGGGCCTTCCTGGGTCTCACCGGATACTACCGGCGGTTTATCCGGGACTATGGGAGCATTGTTGGCCCCCTCACAGAGCTAACGTCCAAAAAGCAGCCCAAGAAGGTGCACTGGACACCCCGCTGCCAAGCAGCCTTCGACACCCTAAAGACCGCAATGTGTACTGCCCCAGTGCTACAGGCCCCTGACTACAATAAGGAGTTTGTGGTGCAGACGGACGCCTCCGAGTATGGGATCGGGGCCGTCCTGTCCCAGGCCGATGAAAAGGGGCTCGACCGACCAGTGGCCTTCATCAGCCGACGGCTACTGCCCCGGGAGCAACGATGGAGCACCATCGAGCGTGAGGCCTTCGCTGTGGTGTGGGCCCTTAAGAAACTCCGGCCCTACCTCTTCGGTACCCACTTCCGGGTCCAGACCGACCACCGGCCCCTGCGGTGGTTAATGCAAATGCGGGGCGAGAACCCCAAGCTGCTGCGGTGGTCCATCTCGCTACAAGGGATGGACTTTGACGTTGAACACCGGCCCGGCAATGACCACGCCAACGCCGACGGCCTGTCCCGCTTCTTCCGCCTTGACGAGGAGAATCCCCAAGGAGATGGGTGACTCTCCATGCCTTCGGCTGGGGGGGACGCCTGTTGGACCCGGCCTCGTGGCATGGTCCTTACCCCCGTGGATTGTGCCCGTTCCCAGCCCCGGCCTTCACGGGCCACCCTTCTGAACTGTACCGAGGCCCTTCATCCTGAGCTGCACGAGGTCGCATACCCCTCGTGGCTCCGCCATCTTGTTGGCACCCACGTGACTCTGTGCACTAGCCAGCGCGACCCCGCTCAACCCGGCCTCGACCCCAGCGAAGCCCCGACATCGAGGCACCACGAACTGGCCAGGGGGTGCCGCAGGAACCATTCATCGCCCCCGGCGGAGGACAGGATCGATGGGACCCCCAACTGTCCTCCCCTCTCGAGGTGTGATCGCCCTGCAACTCCCTTGGGCCTGGCGCCTCTCCTGCTGGGCGTCTGGCCACCTCCACCCGGCCTCTCCGCCCCCACCGGGCGCCTGGGTCCGGACATCAAAGGGCTCCAGACCTATATCTGGGGCAACCCCGCCACAGATCGGCAGTTGTATCCCGGAGTCGAGAGCCCTGCTGATTGAATCGCGGCTGACCCTACGGAGAAGAACTCTTGTCGGAACCATCACGAGCCCTGCCGACTGCGTCGCGGCTCCTTCTTGTGAACACTTTGAAGCCACCTGGAACATCGGAGCCCTGCTGACGCTGTCGCGGCCCACCCTCGCTGAAACCTCCCTCGGAGCCCTGCTGACGACGTCGCGGCTCGAGCTGAGCAGAAACCATCTTGAGAGCCCTGCTGATTGGATCGCGGCTCTCCACGAACTGTACGCCAGAGCCCTGCTGACGCCGTCGCGGCTCGACCCCTCCGAGATCCGGAGGTCCTCCAGCTTGAGGATAAGAACTGGGCCCCAGGTACCCTCGTACCGCACTCCTGCCAAAGACTGTCCCGCTACCCCTACCCTTCCAAAGAGACACTGAGACTTCTGGTGGATCCCTCGATCCCTTCGTGTAAATATTGACCTCGTAACCTTTTTATTGCTGATAAAGAATTGCTTGTCTTGAGACAACCTCCTTGAGTCCGGTGTGGTGGTGTTACTGTGCTAGTACGTGATAGGAGAAGGATCTCTCAGGAGACTTCTCGGCAGCGCTCGGCTACTTCGTACAGTGTGAGGGCCCCCCATGGTGGTCTCGCCGACTCCTCGGGGTCCGCCTTCCAATATTTCCGGTCCAGGGAAGGCATGGTTTGGCAGTTCGGGCTGGACTGTTCCCATGAGGCACAGGGTCAGACTGATTTGCATATATCCATGTCTGAACTGGGGTGGCAAAGTGGGCTAAAGAACGGTGATGGATCAAACCCAGATCTGTTGACTGGGTGTGAGTGTTTGATTGGTTCTGATGCTCCGTCCATCACCACCCCCTTTTGTACCGGATGATTATTAGACGGCAGGTGCCAATGCCCTCTTGAATTTTCTTCTCATTGGCTGGACTATCACTGTGGTCAGCCAGGTTTAACTCCTGCCTATATGTGGGTTGGCATACGCAGAGGTGGTCCCTTTGGGTTCCGATTCTGCTCATTTTGCCCACCTAACATTGCCACTAAAAGTGAGTAAAACAACCTACTTGTTGTCAATTTTTGTTCGCACTTCACTAGCCCAGCTTTACCAGCGCTCCCAAAAAGACCAAATCAAAAGAGCCTTTGCCCCCCACCATATGCATTAAACTCTTTGGGCCAGATTTCCAGGAATAAAGTTTAGTAAGTTTCCAAATATGTGCATGAGAGCACCATTCAACAAGCGTAATTGTCCACAGTGTATAATTGTGCATGGAAAATTCCTTAGAGGTTGTGCAATTGCACTTTTTTCACCAAAGAGATATCCTGTCTCCTATAACCATGTCAATTTCGAAGCTGTTCCCTTCCTTTCCTGATCCGGGAACTAATTTACTTCCACCCTTACCTGGAGTAAATCTCTAAATATTTCCAGAGTGTGAATGGGTTGTGACTTGTGAAGTCGTCCTTGAATAGCACTAGCCCCCGCCAAAGGAGCTGGGCGTCCTGGCCCAGCCCGTAGTGCACATAAGAAACGCCCCCTTCAAAACGTGTAATGTTTGATACATTGATTGATAAACCAACCATAGATAAATCACTTAACACAAACTCTCTTTTCACCACATCACTCCAGATCAAGGTGAAGGCAAATTATTTCAGGTAGCGCTGGAGCCAAGTCTGCTGCTACTTATACTGGACTTGAAAGTCAATGATTGTCGCTGTTACTACAATAACCAACCTCTAAGGGGTATATTTACAAGGGCTTTATCCCCGCTTTTTTGGCTTACAGAGCCAAAAAAGCGGAGATAAAACCAGCGCCCTATTTACAAGAGGGTGCTAACATGCATAATTGCATGTTAGCACCCTTTTTCCCAACGCCTCTCTGTGCATCTCCAATGAGGTGCAAAGTGGGCGTTACTGGGCGTACCCAAGATGGATAACCTTGCAAATATCGCTGATATTCCCTGCAAAGGGGCAATAACCTTGTTATCTCTGGAATTTTTATCGCCCTGGAGTAACGCGTTGTTAATAACGCGCTACCAGGCCGATAAATACATGAGATAGCCTGCGATAATATAATTATCGCTAAGCACGGCCTGTGATAATTATCGCTGGCCGTTGTTAATATGCCCCTTAGTTTTTGTAGTTGAATACTCC
This sequence comes from Triturus cristatus, assembly GCF_964204655.1. NCBI lineage: Eukaryota > Metazoa > Chordata > Amphibia > Caudata > Salamandridae > Triturus > Triturus cristatus. The sequence continues at coordinate 954,666,087 of NC_140583.1, forward strand.
AGGTCAGACTTGAAAGACAGGACTTTATTCCCAGTCAAAAAAATCTGGAAATACCGGTTTGCGTTTGGGACCACCAATTTCTGTATAATATCCCATTTCAAATAGGACTATCAGGGCTTAACATGGAGTCCCCCCCTAAATCCGCGAATAAGAGTGATCGATACCCTGAGTATCAGTAACACGCGGGGCAGTATTACTGGCCAGTTGTTACTGACGTAGTCAACTTGAAAAGACGGCCTCCGCAAACAACAAAAAGACAGTAAAGGAAACAATAAGCTGTGAAATATATTTCCAGAATGTGAATCAATTTACATTTGAAAAGCACAGTGAATTTGACAGTTAAATCCAACATGAACACATCAGCATGGAAATACATTGAAATCAGGGAAATGATCAGATATGTTTTGCTTCAGAGCAGGCATATAAATACCGCTAAAAAATGGAAGGAAAGGTTTGTTCAAGCTCAGAAGGATTTCCAAAGTAAAACACACTATAGAGTGACTACTTACTGATTTCGCAAACCTTGTTGCACAAAACTCTTTATAAGTGTACAGTAATAAGCGTCATGGTGGTAGAGAAGTACATTGCACATTTTTCGGAAAGTTTTTCTTTCTGGTAAAGGTTATTTAGTTGACATCAATTCCTTTCTTTTACAGTGTTTGATTGCTTGTCTGTCGTTTATTTTTTCCAGCCCTGAGTCATGATAATGAGAGTTTATCACTTCCTGATGCTTGCTATGTATCTTCAAATTAACGCGTGTATAGGAATTATTGAACCAAGGTCGTAAAATAAATACAGCAATTAACAGAAATACGCAGGTCTTTTCCTAGAAATGATGTGGATTAATTTCATTAAAGGCGGGTTTTGCTACTTTTAGAGGTGATATTATTTAAATCTAATTCGCTTTCTACAATAACTCTTTTGAGCAAATTAAAGCTGGATTAGGCTGTGAACCACAGTCTTATATTTAAATAAGCACTTGGAAATCCAAGAGTTCTGGTATTGACCACCAGCCTTTTGCCTTTGGCCATTCTTATTTTGCTCTCTCATAGTTTTTGCTATAGTTGTGTAGGAGAAGCTTCCAGAGCCTCATCAGCTAAAGACAAAATTATTTATTTTTTAAGTCTCAAAAAGTACAGATTACCATAGGCATTAAAGGGGAAAATTTTGTGTGTGGATGTGCTCCCTGTGAAAGGGCGGTACAAAAGGGGGTGGTGATGGACGGAGCATCAGAACCAATCAAACACTCACACCCAGTCAACAGATCTGGGTTTGATCCATCACCGTTCTTTAGCCCACTCTGCCACCCCAGTTCAGACATGGCCATACGCAAATCAGTCTGACCCTGTGCCTCATGGGAACAGTCCAGCCTGAACTGCCAAGCCATGCTTTCCCTGGACCAGAAACAAGCTTCCTAGGACCGGTTTCTGGCATTTCAGCCGTCTTCAGCCAGGCTTGCTTGAATCCAGTGGCAAAGTGAGCAAGGGACTCACGTCTGAGCATACCCTGCCAACTTATGGCGAACAAAGCAGAAACCAAAGGAAATGATGGACGGAGTGTTGAACATTGCAAGCACTCACCCCCAGTCAACTGATCTGGGTTTAATCCATCACTGTTCTTTAGCCCACTCTGCCACCCCAGTTCAGACATGGCCATATGCAAATCAGTCTGACCCTGTGCCTCATGGGAACAGTCCTGCCAAGCCATGCCTTCCCTGGACCGGAAACAAGCTTCCTAGGACCGGTTTCTGGCATGTCAGCCGCCTGTGAAAGGGCAGCGTGACTTAACTACAATGAAGTCAGCCAAGATAGTGTTGCGAAAAAAGATATAAATACATGAGGTTGTAATGAGGTTGATAGATAGATAGATAGATAGATAGATAGATAGATAGATAGATAGATAGACAGACAGACAGACAGACAGACAGACAGACAGACAGACAGACAGACAGACAGACAGACAGACAGACAGACAGACAGACAGACAGACAGACAGACAGACAGACAGACAGACAGACAGACAGACAGACAGACAGACAGACAGACAGACAGACAGACAGACAGACAGACAGACAGACAGACAGACAGACAGACAGACAGACAGACAGACAGACAGACAGACAGACAGACAGACAGACAGACAGACAGACAGACAGGACGACAGATAATGAGTTTGATAACCAGACAGGCAGATAAGACATATAGGTAGTTAGATGGACAGATAGACAGAATGGTAGATAGATAAACTGCATAGCTTCAATTAGTGATGTACTATTTAAAGGTCTACATAAGCAGCGCATATAAGAGCAATAAAAAGCAAACTAGAAAGGCATACATTTGCAGGAAAGAGGACCCAATACAGCTGGAATGTGCCTTGTGCTCACATCAAAAGCAACATGAAGAGCTAGTAGAAGGAGTCCTACTATCACATCAGCCTCTAAACATAAAGGCAGCACTAAAGTAATAAAATGTTTTGGGGAAAAAACGGGTACTTAAAGCTATCCTTTTAGCTGCTATGCTCCTCGGGAAAGAGCAAAATGCAGTCACTCAAAAGTGAAGTTAATCAGTGACTGATGAAGGCTGAGAAATTGCCCTTCACTGTATGCTAAACTGGGCTGCAGTAAAACGTGAATGACACAACAACAGACCAATGAATCAAGAGAGCTGGCTGAAGGCCCCTTTAAGTAAGTATTTTATACATATAATTTTAGTAAGGTCGAAAGGTCCCGGCTAATGCCAGACCTAAAAAAAAAAAATTCCAATCGCTTTAGTCCTGTTCATATCCGTTTCTCCACCTTTGGAATAATGACAAAAGAAGCAGTTTTTGACAGACTTTCCAAATCATGCAAAAGTAAGAGACTGAATCTGAAACTCAGATTCCTTGTACAGAGTAATAAACATATTTTTGGAAATATCTCCCAATTCACTGTCTAGGTGTTTGCACATTGCTGTGCCAGAGCTTTTTTATTGTATTTTTTAAGTTGTTAGATTGTTCAGACACATGTGCAACTTTAGGGTTCTTGTGCATCCATATACAGAACATGTTTAAAAAAAATATTTATGGCTATGTATTGGATTCAACAGTCAGATTAAGATTTCATGGCACTATGAAGCTTTAATAAACAAGATGATCCGAGTTGGATTGGCAACTTAAAAGAAAATAAACATGCAAAAGCATTTTTTTTTTTAAATGGGTGGAGGGACGTAACATGTGGTGAAAGCAACATAGGGGCATCGGTGGAGAGCTGAAGCAATACGGGGGGTGCAGTGGAGAGAAATAACACTGGAGTGGGGAGGTGGTAGCAAGGCATAGGGTGTGGGTGAGAGGTGGGCTGCGGGCACAATATGGTCCAGATGGGGAGAAGCAACACAGAGGGCACAGGTGAAAGAGAGGCAAACAGGCAATAGAGAGCAACAAGAGTTAGTGGGGAGAAGCACACAGATGAGATAGAGGAACATGGAGCATGGCAGAGGAGAGAGAAAAAGACACATGGGAGATAACTGGAAAACACATGCACTCTTGTGAAGTGATTAATCAAAAAGAGAACAGTAATGTTTTGGAAAGTGAGCAGTGGAAGGACACAAGAGCATTCATACTCCAGGGGAGGGACAAACACTAGAAGAGGAAGGAAATCCACACATAAGAGGCAGGCAAACGAGAGTGACAATAAAGCCAACCAAAGGTAAGCAGGGAGGGCCCTAAACCGCAAGTTGATATGCAATAGACAGCACGCACGCTGTCTAGTAGGCAAGGCCTAAAAAATACTTTTTTTGTCAAATTTGCTTCATGTTTTGTTGCATTTCTTAAATAGACAAACATAGATCCCAGAATGCTAAGCATGAAACAATGCACAGATTGCATAGAGTCTAGAAAGACCATATACATTTGGCTTTCCCGATTGGATGTGGGCTGCATAATCAATAATGTAATATAAGTGCAGAATTGTGGCAGAATCACTATTTATAGTGAACTGTTAATTTGGTGACATATGAAACCCAGAAATATATGGAAAGCATAAAAAGTATATGCTTTCCAGTCTGTACACCTAAAGTATCTTCTGGTGCAAAACAGTCCTCCTTTGTCCTGATGGCAGGCTGGGAGACAAAGTTGGACATCACCACATCAAAAGTTGTTCAGACAAAATATTAACATTTTGGACTTCTAAATCACAAGATTCACTCCAGAATGTAATCATTTCTAAGCATGAGTTTAGAAAATTTACAACTGACAAGGCTTTTGGTATTATTTTTTAAATGAATGCTACATTTCACAGGGGTCAAGATAGGATAGGAAAATATTTGGCCAATTATTAAAAAATTAAAATTTATTATTTCCTCCATAATTGCTAAAGATGGTAAACTTAGAACTGCTCACTTAGAAATGGTCCAAACTATTTTACAATGAATTGTATTTGTAAGATGTTGACATATGCCATAATTGGACTGATAGATATTTGGCCTCTTTTCTAGACTTCACTGTTCTCCATTTTTTTCTCTCCTGGTGGTGAAGATTAGACACTATTAAATATATGTGTTTTTCTATCATTTTGTGTACTATCTCTATGTGATCAGTCAAATTTCCAACTTTCCAACTTTCCTTTTTAGAGCTATTGACTCCTCTCTCTCTAAATTGCTATATTTCATGATAAATTCATTCATTTTCGGCCTGTGTCGCGAAACAAGACACGGACATGCCACCCATCAAAGCATTACAGGATGAGTCTGGTACCAATAAACAATCGCAGGTAGATATACTACGCATCTTTCACTATTACACAGGCATCTATCGAGCCCCGTCACAGCTATACCACCTGACATTACTCCAATTCCTCCACTCCACGCCCATACCCAGCATTCCACCGGCGGATGGAAAGACACTAGACACAAATATAAATTCCCCGGACGTCACCCACGCAATCAGGGTGCTGGCACACCGTAAAGCACCGGGAATGGACGGCTTTCCCCTCGAATACTATACCACTTTTTTGGGACAGTTGTCTCCACACCTCGTGATTATATACGACGATGCATTACAGAGATGCGAACTCCCCAGCTCACTCAGGGAATCTACCCTGGTAACCTTCCTCAAACCGAACAGAGATCCCACGCTCCCGTCCTCATACAGGCCCATCACTTTACTCGACGTGGATTGTAAAATTTTAGGGAAAATATTGGCAGATCGCTACATTCAGGTTCTCCCGCAATTGATCCACCCAAACCAAAATGGCTTTCTTCCCAGGCGCAATGTCTCACAGAACATACGTAGACTCTTCCATATACAGGACAGAGCACGGGACCACTTCCCACAAGCCGCATGCCTAATTTTAGACCTTGAAAAGGCCTTCGATACACTCACATGGCCCCGGGGCAATTCCTGGTGCACCGACGGTTAGTAGACAGCGCACAACAATGTTGGGATCTTACTGAGGGGGATCCACCGACGCACCCAGTGCTGCATACAATATGGGATGAGGCAGACACCTAGTCACCTGGCACTATAAAGCAATAAGGGAACTGATTACGGCCCCTTTACAGGCCCTACGCCAAAAATGGGAAGACGAGATAGGTCGAGTGCTCAATGACCAAGAATGGGAAAAGGCCCTAGAGTACCCAAATAAAGTTTCGCGGAACGCACAATTCAAAAACATTCAATTCAATAGTCTACACCGTGCATACTTACCGCATAAGCTCCACCGATTCTACCCTGACACGCTTTTTGAATGCCCCAGATGCCAAACACCCGAAGCAAACTTCAAACACATGTTCTGGGATTGTCCTGAAATACAGCCATATTGGGGTAGGATACATCGGGTCCTAGGGGTGACGGTCCACCTCATGCACATTACCTCATGGGAGGCATGTGCCCTGGGGATCTTCCGCAGGCGGAAGACAGAAAAGGTGCAGTGCAGATTTGCATCCTTAGCCTTACTCCTGGCAAAACAGGGGATAGCCATGTACTGGAGAGCACCGGCAGGACCCCCAGAGGCAGCCTGGATAGGTGGGGTAAAAAAGTGGGGGGCAGCAGAGGAAGCCATATTGTGAGATGAATAGGTGCAGGGGATTCGAAAACATCTCATCTCTATGGAATGGAAACAACTCCTGTTCCAGTTCACACAAGAGACAACACAAGACGACTCACCTAGGGCCACACCATCCCAGTCCCAAACTCCGCCCCTGTCCCCGATAGCGCAAGCACCTCCACGGTGCAATAGCCGTATCAAATGAAAGGCCGATCATGCAATGAGGTTCCACCCGACTAGCACCCCGACTACTGATGGGAAATGCAGCCCCCGTAGATTTCCCTCCCTTCCCGACTCTGACGCCGCAGAAACCTCGCAGACGAACTGGAACCAACCACAAAACAAATACCTACCACAATATATCTTTTCTGTAAGCTCCCCGGTCCCCCTCCTAACCCACTCCCACCCCCTCCCTCAGTTCACAGTTTCATGTTAACCCTTTGGCACTGAAGTGTAGGCTCCAATATATTGGGAGCACAAGTATGGGCATTAATCAAAGAGGTACACCAAAATAGAGTAGGGGTCTCCATATCAACCCGCACCCTTGCAGAAACCCACATATTCAGGCACCCAGCATTAGTCAGCCCACTACATCTCGCACCAGATCACTAGAGGAGTAATACCCATGTACAATGTGCTGCTCTCTAATTGACCTACGTGATGTATAATGAGATGGCTGCTTCATAATGTGCTTATATTACCTGACTGCCTGTGTGCACTTAACATAACATCTGACTTGCAAATGCATAATGTTGTACCATGCAAAATAAAACTCTCAATAAAAAAATGTAAACAAAAAAAATTCATTTATTTTCGGGGTTTCTTGTTGTCTTATTAGTGTTATACTGTTACTTATACTTATTCTTGTTTATTTATAGATGACATGTTTTTTATGAAATAAAACTTATTAAACTAAACAATGAATTATCCTTTCAAAATATTGGCTGCCAACTATTTAACAACAACTGTTTGAGGTGGAGAAAAAGCAAGCACACTCACCAAATGTGAGCCAACAGTACCAGCGGAACCTAAGTGTGTGCTTGCAATTGGGAAACTCAAGCTTTTTCCTGGTCGGCCTGGGTCCCATGGGCCAATCGGGTCTGTTGCCAGCATTGGCTTCTTCGCCCGCTACTACTTTCTGCAGTATTTAATATTTAAACGCCAATAAGGGACAGGGCCCACAGTTTTCTTAGTTGCTGGTGGCAGCACTTACCACAACCAATGCAAACCCCACCCAATGACATCATTCAATGATTTAACCAACCCCAACAACCAAACATGTGGTGGGAAGGGGGAGGCCTGCTGTGAGTGAAGTCCCTATCTACTCTCTTATAGTCAGTCAGCATCTGCCTCCCAAACATGGCTGGAACTCAAAAGCGTCTTTTGGGATGGGGCTTTCTAGAACTCTTGTACCCATTGTCCCTGGATCATGTCCTGTTCACCTCCTGATTCTATAGCACGGCCGGAAGATCCCTTAAGGTGTCTCAGCAGCAGGCAGCTTCAGTCAAGATGGTTCCCTAGGAATACTGCTGAATTAAACCTGTGTGGTGCCCTGTCCCCATGCATGCTTTAGGTGCTGAGAATGTTTATCAAAATCATTTGAACTTTTCAGTTCATTCTGTGAGTAATCTTGCTCCCATGTGGAAATAAAGAAAAACATATGTTACTATGGTATTTGGTGCAATTCATTAAAAATGAAAAGCACTGCCCATAAGAAGGCAGAACAGAGCAACACGATTGTGATAGCTTTAAGTAGCTAAGTAGCAGTACAAACAAACACATCAAGCTGAACATCCCCAGTGCTATTGGAGAGTAAAACAAAATCCGAAGATACGTTGAGCGTTTTAGTTCCTTAACGATAACACAAGAACCACCAAGGCTCATACCTCCCACAAACTCTACCAATGAGTTATTGCAAACATGCATAAAGCATTTCACATGGATGTATCTTGAAAAGTATTTTTATATATTAAATGTTTGCATTAAAAATACATTAACACATAGAAATGTAATTGTTATATGTAGATAGAAATTATGTTTAATCATATTTAGATAACTATAGCTAATGTAAGCCAGAATTTTTAAATCGCTGTCTTGCTTTGTGAAACATGAGCAAAAATAATTCTAGGCGAGCCGGAGATGTAATTGTTGAACTCGATATTCTTTTTCCTTCTTTTCCATATGAAGAAATGTTTTCTTCTCTCAGTGATAGTCATGGAATGTTTCAATGAATAGCAAATTCAAGAAAACTCCTGCAGTGTGAAACCTAGTAGATGTAACTTGTCCTGTTACAGACAGTGTAAATTTGAAGGATGCAGAAAGAAGCTTTCATTGTGAGAAATCTTGAGAACCTAACAAGCATATAATTATACCATCTTGCTTTAACCTGATTGGACAGTCTTATGAGGATGGCATGTAGGTGTGTAAGATGTTAGAGTCTGTGTGCTTTTAGTTCTGCAGATGGTGAGGTTAGAGCACAGCAGATTACGAGAGTCAAAATATACTCTCAGAGATAGTACTGACTTTCCTTTGGCCTTTTCATTGAGGCGACCCCATGTTGGTTCGTCCTCTTATTCCTTAGATTTTGATGACATTTTAATTGCATATTAACTGAAGCATACGCAATTTGTTTATTAATTGATACTAATCAGATTTTTGCTTTTTAAAAACCATTAGCTCGCAATAAACCTTCATAGTATGAAACTAAAATATTTTCTGTCTTTGTTGTGCATCCAAATGTGCTTTACATTTATTCAATGTATTTGTTAAATAACTTTATTCGGTTATTTACTTAAAACCATCAAGGTATACAAATACAATCAAAACTTAGGTTTTAGGACAATTGAACACAATAAAAGTCATTAGACATATCTAAAATAGGTAAAAAAGGGCATGGCTAAAATTCTAAAAACAGTAATAAAACTAGTATCATGTAAATCATCATGCATTTAAAAAGCACAACACTAAGGAAGCAATGATAAAAAAAGTTTTGTATACAGTGTACAATTTATTTGTGCTGATTAATCAATTTTCAGAATGTCATGGGTTTAATTTTAATATTAACGATCGGCTCCAGCTATGTGCAAAAACTTTTGTTGTTTGGTACAGAACGAATAGGAAACGACTGATCGCATAGACTATTGGTCCTGTAGTATCAGTTTTCAGTATTCTGTAAGCAACCTGGTGTTGCCTAGCTCTAATGTTTAAGCAGGTCGGTCGTATCCATCTCCTACGGATCTTTTGATATTTTGTGAAGAAAAAGAGGATGTGCTCTTCTGTCTCCATTGTTCTGGCACATGCAGGGCAAAGTTCTATAGATAAACCTGCGGCCCGGTTACTGGGAAACCGTAGTTGGAGGTTATCACACCTGAATCTATCATACAAACGTTTTGCAAGTGGTGACGTGATTTGATCAAGGAAGGGTTCAAAGTAGGGGCAGGGTTTAGCGCCCACAAATTGTGAAGTTAATTGGCCATTTACTGGCCGAGTGGCGTAACGTTCTTCCAAGGCTGCCCAATACCTAACCTTCAACTTTGAACAATCTTCTCTATTTGCCTTCTCTGGGTGTTCCATAATTCTGTCATACCGAGTGTTTTAAACCAACTTGCAACATGTTTGAACCAAGGTAGGCTTTTAGCACCACTAATCTTCAGAACCTCCTTCAGAGAGTTGCAATAATCAGAAAGCTGTGGTGTTGTCCACAAATGCAGCCAGTACAATAAAGGTTTCAATGAGGCCATATCACCAATAATTGTTGTCGTAAGGTCAAAAAACTGCAAAATTAAGGGAGTGGTAATAGGTACTGAGATGAGTGATCTAGCAAAGATGTTTTCAGATGTCGTCAGTTTATTTGTATTAATATACCCCCATATCTCTGCTCCTTACAAGGCACCACTTGCTCGGTACACTTCAAGTGCTGGGGTCAGTGATCGAGTATAAGACTGCCTGTATTGTCTCAGTATTGATTTTGACCTATGAACGAGAGTTAAATGGCTCTTTTCCAATTGTTGCTCCCAAGCAAGCGTGTCGCTCAGTCTTATCCCCAGGTAGTCATAGCTTTTCACCCGCTCTAAAGGTTCCAGTGTGATCCTAACCTCTCTTGATTTATTCTTGGTTTTCCCAAACACCATAAATGTAGTTTTGGCAACGTTTAGTTCCAAACTTCTGCTCCTGCAGAAATCCAAAAACGTATCCACTAGGATTTGCAAGGCCATTGGGGTTGTAGAAATAAGTAAGGAATCACCTGCAAAGAGCAGGCTTGGGACCTTCGTGCCATTCATGACAGGAGAGTCATTCCTGCAGTTCAGTAAGCTGCTGGCCACATCATTAATAAACAAAGAAAACAGTGTAGGTGCAAGCACGCATCCCTGGGCCACCCCACGCTGTATTGGGATTTTATCCGTTAATTCGCCTTGTGTTCCCCATCTGACCTGGGCATAATTATCCTCATGGAGTCTGGCTATCAGAGTCACCAATTCAATTGGGGTCCCTAAGTCAAGCATTACTTTCCACAACAGTTTGCGTGGCACTAAGTCGAACGCAGCTCTTAAGGCGACAAATGCCTTTTAAAGCTTTTGTCTTTTCAATAACACATACTTCCAGGTAAGCAGAGTAAATCTGAAAGCCTGGTCACACGTGCTAATTTTGGAATGTATTAATATATTGACCAGGCTCAGCTGTGGAGCACCAAAATGTTTAAGGGATTAACACCGCTCCCAGTCCATTAAGATATGCGCTTGTGGTCCCCAAAATTGCACAAACAAAAGCTCTGATAAATCCGTCTCAAAGTGTTTCTTGTCTGCTAAAATGATACAGATAGGAGGCTAAGCAGGAGATAAGGTACAATCAGTGAAGCTACGGGCATTTCCTGTGAGCCCTGATTTTAACATGAATAAATTAGTTCACATCAGCAGTTAGCAACCTCCCCCTCCTCCGTCCCTACTCCATCCTACGATTTCAAGAACAGCGAGACTAAAATGTGCCTAGTTACAAATCTAAGTGAACAGCAACAAAATCAATGCATTGCAAACTACAAGAGAGATGAGTAAAATTGTTGTACTCATAAATGTTTTTATGACTTAGCATACATAAGGAACATCGGGGACATACATTTAAAATGTGTGTGTTAAGATAGTGATATCTGAAGAAAATATTTTGTCTGACACAATCTACTGATGTGAAAAAAGTGCTAAAAGTGCCCCTGACAAAACTGTCCTGACAAAAGGCTCTAGGTTTCTCACTTGCCTATCAATACTTATTCACTTGAAGTGATAATGATTGGCTGAATATATGCACCCTACAAAGCTACATACGGAATGTCAGAACCCCTTTCAGATGGTAGTGTGGCATGCAAACGGTTAAGGCCTTTCACTCCTGATGTCCTGGGGCCCGAACTACCACGAAACCTGAGCAACTGGGCCATGTACCCCTACTGCACTTGACCCTCAGTGGCGCCTGTGGACAAGCTAAAAAGGCTCCCTCTGGGGCGGGAGTGTAGATACCAGTTAGTGAACATGACTCATAACTCAAAGTGCACTCAGTACTGTCAATAAATCAATGTCACGTCAAATACTTTTATATTAAAAATAAGTATTTTATTTCTAACTATACATTCCAAGAAATAGCAACATTTATAAGGAACAACACAATCCTCTTGAGGTCGGGGCTCTAGTGTTTATCTGACAAATCCCTGTCCCATTCTCTTCCTTCAAATGTGGTCAGGGTTATTCCCCATTCACTGGTGGACGAATCTAGGGAATGCTCACTAGTAGGCCTTGCTCAAGAGACCCCTTTGACTCTGCAGGAAATAGTCAAAAGTGTCTATGGTGCCGCAGCACCTTCTGCAGCGAGTCCCCATGGTCCGACAGGCCAGTTTTAAGTCTTATCTGCTCCTTCAACACGCAAGCGTTCAACATTGTAGCGGGTGCCTCAACCGTGGGCACTTGTAAGCTCTGGTCCTGTTTGGAGAAGACAGACCACTCGGGGCAGGCTCCCTCCTGAGTGGCACTGCCAGCCTCAACAGCGATCAGAGGTGCAACCAGGTTCTGTCAGTGCTGTAAGATCAGTTTTACCTACATGGGGCAAAGGGGTTGATCTTTGTGCTCTCAGCTGCAGTCCAATGATGGAGCAAAGTCCTCTCAGCATCCTCTGGAGTCTGCGGGGTCTGTAGGGGGTAGATCTTGATGTACACTTTCGACCTGCAGGTCGCAGCTTCTATTTTCCTCCTGGCATATGGGCTTGCTGGAAAGGTGTAGACTTGAACTGTGCATTCTCTGATATTACGGCAGCCTACCCTGGCATAAGAGGTCATTGCTGAGGCTCACACAAGTCTTGCTGCTTTGTCGGCATAGTCACTTCCCCGTTGGCCCACTCTGGCATATGGGGTCACTGCAATGAGGCGATACAAGCTTGGTGCTCCCCGCACAACACGATGCATGGCTAAGTCCGTAGCAACCTTCTCCTGGCATACGGGTGTTGCTGCGTCATCTCGGTAGGGCTCCCCACTGGACCTCGCTCCCTCCAACGCTCTCCTCTTTCTTTAAGGGCACATTGGTATTGGCAATCAGGCAGGTGCTGGTGCTCAAGGCTCCAGAGCAGATGGTCATGGTTTCACTTGGTGATGTCTGCTCACCCAGCAGGAAGACTAGCAGTCCTTGGCCCATAGTCCTGGCCACAGGCAGAAATCTTGCAAAGCTTCCCATTCTCATGCAACCTATCTGGCTGCTTGGCAGATGACACATTTTGGGGTCTCAACCTCCACTTCTTATAGTCCATTAACTGAATTCTGATTATTTGGGGTACTATGTCCTTTTTGTCAGGCGCTGATCCAGAGCGCCTACCGCACGTTCCGCCATGAAAGAACTACGATGCCCAGAATCCTCGGCGGTACGTAGGCGGGGCGGTAACCAGTGAAATACGCGACTCGGGACCCAATCGAGGCGCGTAATACTGAATCGTGAAGCACGCTGGTTATTGCTGCCCGTTACCGAGCCAAGAAAACGCAAGAGTTCGCGTCTGCGGCTTCGGAAGAAGAGCGGGATCTTGTTCGTGCTGCAAAGACCGCCAAAAGACTCCAGTGTAGGAGTGTTCGGTTCCGACTCTCGGAACTCCCCCGCGGGACGCTGCGGTAAGCGTCGCCGCGTTCACAGACCACCGGACTCACACAGGATTCGGAGAGAACTGCCGATTACCCCAAACTGTGAGGACTACGCGTAGGATATTAGTGGATTCCACAGAGTGAGAGACTACTCGACATCCGACAAGTAGCGCGTTATCCGAGGGAGAGGGCAAAGACTCCGTATCCATTGAGGGTGATGATACTACGAGCTGTATGAAAGGTAATACGAGACTTTGTTTAAGTAAGCTCACAGAAAGCGGAAGGAAGGAGAACAATAGTAGGGGAACAACTCATCGATCTCCTTCTTGTTCAGGTCTGATAATTCCTGGACAACGGTGCAAGACAATTGTATTATAGCAAAATACCTAAGGGAAGGGATCTTCCAGGTTCACGGAGGGAGGTCGGTTTTGTACATAGGAAAGGGCAACGGGAGCAGAAGGAAGACCATAGAGAGTGTGGAATTTGGAGGTGGTGTGTCATCTCGGAGTGTGTTTTTGCTGTGTTTGTAACAGTAAGTTTGAGGTGCCACAGTACACTAGCGAGACCTAATGAGAGTAGGCTGTTATTGTGATTAATCTTCATTTGTTTTCTCTCTTACTTTCTCTCTTACTATTTCTCTCAGGGCTTCATCTTCCTTGTCCCTCGCCTGATTGTTCTGGTACTCTGTGTTACAATAACCAGAGCCGGAAACGTCGGGGGGTGGAACCCTTGTGCCTCACTCGAAGCCCCAGGAACGACGGCGGTCGTGACAGAATTACGCGCCCACAAAATAAATCCTTGGGTTCCGAGTGACGCACAAACATGGCCTCATTGGAAGACGTATTGCAGGCTCTCCTGGCGGTACAACAAGAATTGGCCGCATCAAAGGCGGAAACGGCAGCGCTACGAGAAAGGGTGGATAGACAGGGTAGGAATCCTTTTGATGCCACGCCGTCTTCATCACCTATACAGGTGAATGTGTCACCTCCCATACCTTTAGCTAGCCCAGAGAGGTTTTCGGGTGATCCCCACAAAATACAGACCTTTCTGACTCAAATAGCCCTGCACTTTTCCTGCAAACCAGCTTCCTTTCCTTCTAACCATTCGAGGGTGGCCTTTGCAATCTCATATATGACGGGGGATGCGGCCAATTGGGCAGTACCCTTGGTCAAATATGACGATCCCTTACTGTCAGACTGGAATGCCTTTCGAACTGAGTTCGAGCGGGTATTCGATCGAAGGGCCACCACCTTCTCGGCGGACCGAGAACTGTTGGAACTACGACAGGGGAAGCAGGACCTGGTGGCGTATTTGACTCAATTCAACCGTCTAGTGGCTGAAACAGCCTGGCCTGAGGAGAAACGAATGTCCCTCTATTATCAGGGGTTAAAAGACGACATGAAAGACGTATTGGCTCAAATTGATCCGCAGCCCTCCACTTGTACTGATTTGATGAATCTTACGTTGAGACTAGACCATAGATTATCCGAACGGAAGGGAGAGCGGGTGTATGCACATGTTGATAAAACCGAGAGAGGGCCAAAACACCCAGTGGCCTCGTCGGAAGGTCAGGCCGAGCCCATGGAGGTGGGAGCGATTAGGGCCCCCTTATCCAGGGTCGAAAGGGAAAGCCGCAGGAGTGCAGGGTTATGCATGTACTGCGGAAAGAAAGGGCACTACGTGAGGGATTGCCCAGTTAAACCCAAAAAAGGAGGGTATGCAGGGGTGAGGAAAGTGGCTGTAACCACGTTGCAGGCCTCCCTTCCAGAACTTAAGAGTGTGGAAGAAGGAGACAAGACGCTACAGCTGCCATCTTTCGGCGATTATAGATTCGATAGCATCGGAATCCCACGGTATATTAATCATGCATTTGCAAGTGGGAACAGCAGAACATGAGGTCAGAGTGATGATTGATTCAGGGGCCACCGGGAATTTTTTGAACAACGGGTTGGTGCAGCGGCTGGGGTTAAGGCGTTTATCGAGACCTAGTCCAGAAAAGGTTTGGGCCGTGGACGGAAAACCCCTGATATCAGGACCTATCACGGAGGTCACGGAGGTCACGGAGCCCTTGACGCTGTCCAAAACTGGACCCCTGGGGGATCATGTGGAAGAAATAGCCTTCAACATCATAGAGGCCCCGCAGTATGAGTTGATTTTGGGCATGCCGTGGTTAACAACCCATAATCCCACGATCGATTGGAAAAGAAAAACGGTAGAATTTGTCACCGAGTATTGCCAAAGGGAATGCGCTAACACTCACCGAACCCATCTTCTGGCGCTCACCCAAGGGTATCATGTCCTCACGGCGGCAGAGAAAGAAACGGTCCTCCCCGCAGTCTATGACAAATATACAGATGTGTTCAGCGAGAGTAAGGCGGAAATCTTGCCCCCTCACCGGGAATATGATTGTCAGATAGACTTGATTCCGGGGGCAATTTTGCCATCGTGTCGAGTGTATGCCTTGTCTGAACCAGAGACGGAACATCTGAGACAATATTTGGAACACTATGCAGACATAGGGTTCATCAGGCCTTCCCGTTCTCCTGCCGCTTCGCCCCTGTTCTTTATCAAGAAAGCTAATGGCGACTTGAGAACGTGCATTGATTTTCGCGTTTTGAATAAAAATACTGTGCGAAACCGATACCCTCTTCCACTCATTCCTGTCTTACTGGACCAGGTGAAGGAGGCCACCATTTACACCCGATTGGATTTGAGAGGGGCTTACCACCTGGTTCGGATAAGAGAGGGAGATGAGTGGAAGACGGCGTTTAAAACGCGGTATGGCCTTTTCGAATACAGGGTAATGCCGTTTGGGCTGTGTAACGCCCCGGCGGCGTTCCAATACTTTCTAGATGATGTGCTCAAGGAGTATATAGATAAAACAACTGTAGTATACATTGATGATATCCTAATCTACTCCAAGGATTCTAGCCTCCACCACACACATGTGTCACAAATCCTCCAGAAGTTGAGAGAGAACAATCTGTTTTGCAAGTTGTGCAAATGTGAATTCGATGTAGAGAGGGTGGAGTTCCTGGGAGTGGTCTTGAGCCCTGCAGGGTTAAGTATGGCAGAGAGGAAAGTGGTAGCAGTTCAGGAGTGGCCCATCCCAAGAACAGTGAGAGACGTCCAATGTTTTCTTGGGTTCTCTAATTATTACAGGAGATTTATATCGCACTTCTCACAACTTGTCTCTCCTCTTACTCGTTTACTACGAAAAGGACACCCCTTCACATGGACTCAAGAAGCAATGCAGGCGTTCAGTGAGTTAAAGCAAGCCTTCACTACAGCCCCGATCCTTCAGCATCCCCGCTCCGACGCTCCGTTCCTCGTGGAAGCAGATGCGTCCGACATTGCGGTGGGAGCGGTACTCTCGCAGCGAGAGGCACAGTCAGGACAACTGCATCCCATAGCATTCCTCTCTAGGAAATTGACCCCGGCTGAAGCAAACTACACAATTGCGGAAAAGGAGTTGCTCGCAGTTCGGAAGGCGTTTCAGGAATGGAGACATTATCTGTGGGGAGCCCGACATCCGATAACGGTGTATACCGACCACAGAAATTTACAATACCTAAAAACGGCCAGACACCTTACGCAAAGACAAATGCGTTGGATGCTGTTTTTTGCAGGATATGACTTTGTCATCACCTTTCGTCCAGGGTCGGAAAACAAGAATGCTGATTCACTATCCCGGCAAGGTGGAGAGCCCTTGTCTCTCAGAGAAGTCAATGAGTCAATCATCGCCCCGGAAAAGGTACTCTGCGTGGTCCGGGCGGACACGTTTCTACACTCCGTGCGAGCACACCATACCATAGAACAATGGCTCCATTGGGAAGAACAGGGAGTAGACCGGCATCTGAAAGGAGGATTGCCGTTTGTTCGCGACCGTCTGTTTGTGCCATCCGTGGCGCTCCAGCATCAGGCCTTCGTGTGGTGTCATGAGTCGCTGTTGGGGGGTCATCCAGGGTGCGCTAAGACTCTTCAGCTTCTCAAGCGTCACTTTTGGTTGGAACACATGAAAGAGGACGTCCGAAAACGGATACAACAATGTGACGTGTGCGCACAAGCCAAGGGAGACCGTTCGAAAGCTAAAGGCAAGTTGGTACCCATGCCAACTCCCGCTGGACCCTGGCAAAACATCAGCATGGATTTCGTGGTGGGGCTGCCGATGGACCAGGGTTGTAATGCAATCATGGTCGTGGTAGATAGCCTCACGAAAATGGGTCATTTCGTGCCATGCAAGAACCTTCCTTCGGCCAGTCAAACGGCTCATCTTCTGTTATCCCAGGTGATACGCCTACATGGATTCCCGAGAGTGATTGTTTCAGACAGAGGCCCCCAGTTCATAGCACGGTTTTGGAAGGCGTGGTGTAAGGCACTGCAAATAGAGGTGGCTACCTCCACCAGCTTCCACCCACAGACGGATGGCCAGACCGAGCGTCTCAACCAAACGCTCAAAACCTATCTCCATTGCTACTCCAAGGAAGCCAGCACATCGTGGGTGTCGCTGCTGTGGCTGGCGGAACTCTCCTATAACAACGCGTGGCATTGTTCTATCAAGGAAACGCCCTTCCGGGCGAATTATGGTTATCATGCCAAGGTTCTGCCAATGGCATTCCCCGAGGACATCTGGGAGCAGCCCGCGCTGGCTACTCATTTACAGAAGCTGAGTACTCTCCATGAACGCCTCAAGTCAACTCTGGAGCAAGCCAAAGGCGTCTACAAGGCATGGGCAGACCGCCACAGACAGGACGGGCCTGCGTATCAACCCGGAGACCGAGTATGGCTGTCTTCGAAATACCTTCGGTTCAAATTGCGCAGTATCTTCCATCCACGCTTCATAGGTCCGTATCCCGTGATCCGTCGTGTGGGGTCCGTGGCGTATAAGTTGGCCTTGCCCGCATCGTTACGTATCCATCCGGTGTTCCATTGCGGACTGTTGAAACCTGCAGTTGGGGCCAGGAGGAGGGCGCCCCCGCCGGTGCTCCGCGACGGCCAGGAGGAGTATGTGGTGAGAAGGGTGTTGGATTCCCGGTACCGGAGAGGGGGCCTGTGGTACCTTCTTGCGTGGAAGGGCTATTCGGCTGCGGAGGACTCCTGGGTGCCGGCATCGGATGTGCACGCCCCAGCGGTGGTGCGTTTGTTTCACGCCCGCTTCCCGGCCAAGCCTGGTCCTAGGAGGCGCATGGCAGGGGGGCATACTGTCAGGCGCCTACCGCATGTTCCGCCATGAAAGAATTACGATGCCCAGAATCCTCGGCGGTACGTAGGCGGGGCGGGAACCAGTGAAATACGCGACTCGGGAGCCAATCGAGGCGCGTAATACTGAATCGTGAAGCACGCTGGTTATTGCTGCCCGTTACCGAGCCAAGAAAACGCAAGAGTTTGCGTCTGCGGAAGAAGAGTGGGATCTTGTTCGTGCTGCAAAGACCGCCAAAAGACTCCAGTGTAGGAGTGTTCGGTTCCGACTCTCGGAACTCCCCCGCGGGACGCTGCGGTAAGCGTCGCCGCGTTCACAGACCACCGGACTCACACAGGATTCGGAGACAACTGCCGATTACCCCAAACTGTGAGGACTACGCGTAGGATATTAGTGGATTCCACAGAGTGAGAGACTACTCGACATCCGACAAGTAGCGCGTTATCCGAGGGAGAGGGCAAAGACTCCGTATCCGTTGAGGGTGATGATACTACGAGCTGTATGAAAGGTAATACGAGACTTTGTTTAAGTAAGCTCACAGAAAGCGGAAGGAAGGAGAACAATAGTAGGGGAACAACTAATCGATCTCCTTCTTGTTCAGGTCTGATAATTCCTGGACAACAGTGCAAGACAATTGTATTATAGCAAAATACCTAAGGGAAGGGATCTTCCAGGTTCACGGAGGGAGGTGGGTTTTGTACATAGGAAAGGGCAACGGGAGCAGAAGGAAGACCGTAGAGAGTGTGGAATTTGGAGGTGGTGTGTCATCTCGGAGTGTGTTTTTGCTGTGTTTGTAACAGTAAGTTTGAGGTGCCACAGTACACTAGCGAGACCTAATGAGAGGAGGCTGTTATTGTGATTAATCTTCATTTGTTTTCTCTCTTACTTTCTCTCTTACTATTTCTCTCAGGGCTTCATTTTCCTTGTCCCTCGCCTGATTGTTCTGGTACTCTGTGTTACAATAACCAGAGCCGGAAACGTCGGGGGGTGGAACCCTTGTGCCTCACTCGAAGCCCCAGGAACGACGGCGGTCGTGACACTTTTAGCCATTCATCGAATTCTTGAGCAGTAAACCCTGATTGCTCTCTCGTATTATTTAATTTCCATTAGTAAAATTTGTACTAATCCCAGGTTGTGCATTAAGAATGGAAGTATCTGGAACTGAAATACCTATTGACACAATCATGCCAGAACCATGACAAATCATTTCTGTAACAGTCAAAGAGTCTGGAGTACTTGAATCAATCAGGTTTATAGGAGCTGACACTTCTGTACTTCCACTTACAGGAGAAATAAACCTAATTTGTTTTGTCTCTTCAGGAATTAGGAGCATTAGGCTCCTCAGGTGTACTAATATGTGTCATGCCTCCATTCTGAGTCTCATTGTAAGGTCTTTTTCTTGCCCGCAACATCTTCCTCAACTTCTATCCCTGGATATAATCATGTTTCTATCTGCTCTCCACATTTTCTGTTGGGCATCCCATCTAGCTTCTGCGTACTGATCCATAGTTCTCCTAAACCTCCCTTCATATCTCCCTTTATCTTTCTGATGAGCAATATGCTCCCAGGCATTTAAAGCTTCAATAACAGTGGCTCTAACAGGACCTTTTTAATTCTGAACATTCTTTTCATTAAATTGTCTAGGATCCTCAGATTAAATGTTCCGTAATGTGGGAGCTGTAAAGTCTCACGTTCCTCAGTAAGTTTATGCCAAACTTAAGCCACAGAAATGGATGTAATTGTTTGTTCATCATGACTGTGTATCCTGGCGTACTTTCAGGTGGTGTTTCTACCTCTGCTTTGATAGTTATAGCTTCATCTTTCTTTATCAATTTTTCTGATGACTTGAAAAATTTCATTTTTACTCAATTTCTGTATTTACAAGCGAGCTCCATAAATCCAGGAAATTTTATTCTCCCACAATTCACCTGTTCAGCAACCTCAACCAATGACAGCGAGACTATACACCAACCGACCTATCACAGTGTGGCACACTGAGACATCAATCTCACTCCTCGCAGCAGCTCACCCCTTCACAATCTTTTCCTGCACGTTTTTCTCTAGGTAAAATACCAATACAAGGAAAGCAACAAATAAACTGTCTGTTCCACTAAAGGATATTCACTCTCACTCGGTAACTAAACTTTTCTATACTCATTCGCTTCAAACGAAACCTCAACCAGCAGGATTTCACCCTTAATTGATATAGTTATTCCCTGTGCACTTGAGAACAACCATGCCAGCCATTTACCACAAATGCACAAAGAGAACACTTTCCACTGTGTTGTCGACGGAGTCTTATGATCAGCACCACAAAACAGCAGACAACTTACTTAGTGGCTTCTACACTGAGACAACACATAGGTAAATATCTCGAGATCTTAGGCCACGACAGACCAGTTTACAACTTCAGTTTTACACAGTCTTAAGCAAAAGCAATAGCAATGCACTTCCCTATTAATACTCACACTCCTTTGCTGCTGCTACACGTTGACTCTTATCCAGAGTGATACTCCATCAGCACTCCATCAATCCTTCTTTTTGTTGAACCAAAAATGTTATGGACTCTCTGAACTTTAGGTAAAAGACTATTTTTGGCACCTTAAGATGTTACTTCCTAGACAGAACCATAGCTCTGCTATCAAAGATTTGTTGCAGGCAAGCTTGATAAAAATGTATTATGCACTTACACTCCTTGCAACTCTAATCGCACTGGGCCCTTTACGATCGGACAATCTGCAACACTTCCATTTACCACAGAGGCAATGATCGTCTGATGAATCTTTCTCTGTCAATAGGAGGGGTGGAAATTAGGGTACCCAAATCTTCACCTTCGCTGACCATTGAGGAACATTAATTGACAGCTAACTCACAAATTTGAGGTCAGATTTAGATACACTACTCCCAATACCATGCTGTATAAATAAAGAATGGCAACAGGAAGACCTAACCTCCTGAAAAAGGTTTGTCGAGTTAGAATTATGCAGACCAAAAGCTGTGCAATTGCAACACAGAACAAAAGAAGTAAAACTTGATGTTCTGACTCACTGATCCTCCCTACAATGCATTTAAATAATTTGTAAAATAGCACAGTTTAAAATGGAAGAACCAACAGGACTCAATAACAGACTCAGGCAAATATTATATTAAGTTTGCTCTTGTATTAAAGATTCAAAGTTCATGGCAAACAGCAGTCTTTTAAGAATTTCTGTTAAGAATATCACAGCTTGCATTAAAACACCAAACATTTAAGCAAAGCTTTTTTAGATGATTATTAATAAAATTCAGTTTGCAGAGTAACAGAATTACAGCATCCCACTGCTATTAAGCAGTAGGATAGTTCAATTATCTAGCAGCTCAATTTGTATGAAGAAAAGGGGAACAACTCAGATTTAAAGTATATTGGGGCGACTCCATTAGCAAAGAGCTACAGAAATAAAATTTTAATTAAATGGTTCGGCCGGCAAAGAAGGGCTCAGTTCATCAGCTACAGACTGTACCACTGACAAAGCAGTCCAAAAGTAAAAGATCGATCAGCATAGAATCCTCTCGCAAGGAGAAACTGAAAAAATATGGATTTGTCCCTCCTTTGGGGTTTCCTCTTTTATAAAGTCTATATCAAAGTTCTGATAATATAGCATCACAACATCATCGAAAGACTATAGTATGGTCAGAATCACGTAATGTCACCTGAGATATCTGAAACATTATGATGGTTTCCCATGCTAGTCAAGAGAAACAAGAGATTTGAAAGTCCACATAGGCCTAACATAGGTAAAAAAGAAATACAAAGTTTCATTTTATAGCAACAGCTGACATCTTGTTCCCTCAGGAGTAACTCACTTTAAATGTTGAAGAAACATTAAAAATTTCAGGAATTACACATATACAGAACAAATAGAGCAATATTTCACTAGCAGCAAGCTTTTATCTATTTTCTACACAATTTTGTACCGACTTTTCTTAAGGGTCCATTCAATAGCAAGGCAACAGAAACATCAGGCCACTTTATTAATAGCAAAGCTTCATCCATAAATGTTAATTAACAACATATTCGTAAGGAATTAATTGGTGCAACTCATTTATATGTATTAGAATTATTTAGTGTATATGTTTGCTTCATCTTGCATTTTAAAGCATGTGTTTACGGTGCTTCTACTACACTTGTCTTAGTTTCATGTGTCACTGTTTCTAACGTATGCAATGTGCACTTTCAACTTTTTGTGTTTATGATCCGTAAATGTGTTGTGTATTATGATTTTAAAAAATTGTGCATCATCACATACATCCAGCACAGAGTCACCACTCCAGTGCTATGCAGCACTTTACATCTAACTGATGTCGGCCAATAGTGAGTTAGGCACACAGCAGTGGAGCTTTAAAAAATGTAAGTGAGCCTGTAGGCCTAACTCCAGCAGCGCAGGGTGAATAGGAGCTGTTCATTCCTACTGATCACTACACGATATGCTGGCACCACAATGCTCATGGCGCTTAACTCCTTGTGAAGGCAGTAGCATTCCACCACTTTAAGGGTAGTGCTATGCACAAATCCTCGCAGTCCAAAAAGACTGAAATCCTAGTAGAGGAATCGCCCTAATGGTGCCTCTTAAACATTTGGGAGAATACAGACCTAACAGCAGGGGAAAGAACCTGGGTCACACTAGGTTTTATGGTAGCAAATCTTAATATCACAAGGTCATAGAGGGTGGAGATGGGTCCTGAGTACCGGGACTGGGAGGTCGATATAGACTGGTGTATGCAGGCTGAAGGGCTGGTCTATGAAAGAAGAGGTTGTGCGCAAAAATGGTCCAAGATCTCGGGGGTTAGAACAAGGGACTGGGAGGTCAATATAGACTGGTGTATGCAGGCTAAAAGGCAGAAAGGGTGATCTATGAAGGAAGAGGTTGTGCGCAAAAATGGTCCAAGATCTCGGGTTAGAACAAAAGCAGAGGGATGATCTGCCTACCTGTTGATGGAGTTTCTTCACCCCGGGGGCAGAGAAATATAAAATAGGCAAGTGATTAAGGTGGTAGCAAGTAAAAAGTGATGTGGGGTAAAACTCACAATACAACATCAATAATAGACGTCTGTCTTGACATATGTAAGAAATGTAATGCGTACACATGTGCCGATTTATGTATTTGGTTATTGTATTTGTTTTACTGCCAATTTTTGAGACAGGGCTATGTCATGGTGTACACACATGATCCGTGTTTGCCTATGCAACATAAATCAGCATTAGGGATACAGACTTTACAGCTGGGCACGAAGGGACAACAGTATAATTGTAGGCACCGTTGCATATCCCTGCGGGACCAATTATTTACACTCTTTATCACTGTCTTCCATCTTGTTTAAATATATTCTGATGAGTCACAAAAAAAAAGCAAAGTGATATAAGAAAAAAAAGAAAAGAGAATGCTTCTACGGGTAGAAGAATTAAACTACAAAACCTGCTAATTGGCTAAACAAAAAAATCGATTACTAGCTAAGGAAATACCACAAAAGGCCTCGGGCACAAGGGAGCCTGTGAATAATGATAAACTATATTTTGTTTTTACTCTCAACACAGTAGGGTTCTTATGGACGTATTTATTCACTGTTGATAACACTGAGATTGGTTTCAGAATTCTTAACAATATTATTCCATGATGTAGTATTGTCAGTGGTCGAAGTGGGGGGAAAAATGTAGGGGAACTGTGGGTGGAGAGTCAGAGAGGGGGAATAACCCGAGGACTGGATCAGTGGGCAGAGTCAGAGGTGTGGCCAGAGGGGGAGGAGCCTAGCGCGCATCCAAGATGGCCGCGTGAGCACAGGGCTCCCCGGACCCTCTCTGCTCCTCGGAATTTATCCTGAGAATATCCTGACGTGGCTTATGGAATCTGGGAGATAAAGACCAGCTGAGCGTATATCTCTTTTCAAAACTCAAATCGGACCTGGGAATCCTGAGTTGTCGTCGTCGGAACTTTTGGGACCCACCCGACGGAGGTGACCGGGGTGAAGGTGACCCGAGGGACCGGGCTGCAATTGAACAACAGCGGCTTCAGCGCGGTGCCAGCTGCCGATCCACCACTTTCGGTTTCGGTTTTGCACTTCAGGAGACCGGCAGGGAGGTGCGCTCGGGGTGGAGAGGTGCTTCCTGGGCCTCTGCATGAGGTTTTCTTTCAGCTGCCACTAGAGCGCCTATCGCCTCGGACCCCCTATACCGACATTTTGTGGTCTTCTTGCTGGTGCCTTACACCTCTTGATTGGAGGTCCCCTCGGGTGACCGTGTTCACATGGGGGGCAAAGGGGGTCCCGAGGGCCGCAAGACCAAGGCTTCCCTCCGCGGGGGGGCAGTCCAGAGCAATAACATGGACCGCTACACCCAGGGCAGGGGGCCCTCTGGCGCTGCTGGCCTCCCCTCGGATACTGCGGAAGGAGGCGCGACCGCCACGACGGAACTATCCTTGCAGGACATTATGGGCGCCATTGATGGCATCAGGGAAACCATCGCGACGCAATATGAGGCCCTGGCCCGTAAGATTGACACTGTCGCGATCGATGTCACCCTGATCCGGGCCGACCTCTCCAAAACTAACGAGAAGGTCCAGGCTCTCGACGCACGGACCTCCACCCTCGGTGCGGATGTGTCGGATCTGCGGGCCGCGCTTGGAGACATCAGGGTGGTTAACGACCATATGGCCCGGCGGCTTGAGGACTTCGAGGGACGGGCCCGACGCAATAACATCCGCGTCATAGGTGTACCGGAGTCCTCTGACGGCCGCCCGGTTGACCTCGTGGTCGAGGAACTTATCCTGAAACAGTTGTCCTCGGCTGGCCTAAGTAAGTTCTTTGCCGTGGAGCGGGCCCATCGAGTTCCGGGCGGTCGGCCACGGCCGGGGGCCCCCCCGAGGCCTATCGTGGCCAAACTGTTCTACTACAGGGACCGCGACGCTATTCTGCAGGCCTCACGGACCCACGGCCCGGTTCGTCATGAGAACTCGACCATCAATTTTTACCCGGACTTCACGCAACTGGTCCAGAAACAACGGATGGGATTCCAAGGGGTGAAGCGTCGTCTCCGTGAGCTGGGCCTAAAGTATTCGATGCTCTACCCTGCAAAACTCCGAGTGGAACATGGGGATCGGACAGCCTTTTTTGACTCTCCTGTGGCTGCAAGTGACTGGCTGGACTCTCTGCCGGACGGAGGTGGCCGTCCCGGACCCTCTGCGGGCACCGCAGGTGATGGGTCCCCTTTAGAATGACTTTTGGTCCTTGATTTTGCCCCTTTTTTGCACTGTACAGTCGGGTCTTATTTCATTTGCATATTGTGTTTTACCAGGACCAGTGAGGGGGGCGGGCGGGGACGGGTCCCTTACCTCCTCTGGGTTCTTTTCGTAGAATGGGGTTAGTGGGGCGACAGGCACACTGCAAGTTGGGGGGGTTTTTTGGCCCGCAGGGGTGCAGGGTGGGGGGAGTTGGTCCTGGGGTGGGGTTGGGGGGGAGGAGGGTTTGTTTTGCTGTGTGTTTTTTGTTTACAGGGCGAGGTACTGATTTTTGTCCTCATTTGGGAACTGTGCTGCAGGCTGGGGGACCCTTGATCTATTGGGGGGGATGGGGGGGGACGGGTTGAGGCTTATGTCATGGAACGTCAATGGGTTGGGGGACCGTATCAAGCGGGGTGTAGTACTGCAATATTTGCGTCGTTTGACTCCTGATGTGGTGTTTCTCCAGGAGACGCATCTGGTGGGCAATGTTTGTCATGCAATGAACAGGGGAGGATACCGCCTCGTGGCCCATTCTGGTTTCACAACTGGTTCCAGGGGGGTGGGCATTCTGCTGCGAACCTCACTTCCGGTGGAGATCACTAAGATAGTCTCGGATGACAGAGGGCGCTATGTGTGTTTGATTGGGAGGTGGGAGGGGCAGCCCCTTGCCCTGGTTTCAGTTTACGTCCCCCCGGGCCTCCAGAACTCCACCTTCACCGACTTGGGTCGAATGCTGCTTGACCTTCCGGACAGCCTCCTGCTCATGGGCGGGGACTTTAATTCTGTGGTTTCGGGTGAACTGGATCGTCACCCACCAAGGACCCTCCCCGCTGCCCAGGCATGGCTGGGTGGGATGCTGGAGACCTTCGGCCTGGTGGATAGTTGGAGATTAATGCATCCGACCCAATGTCAATTCACCTTTCACTCGGGGGCGCATGGGAGTCTCTCTAGGTTAGACTACTTCCTTATGCCCGCGGCGCAGACTGGTCGGATTCGAGAGGTTAGGCACCTGGCGCGGGGTATCTCCGACCATTCTCCGCTGTGGCTTGTTTTTGACACCGGGCCGCGGTCTGCAGGGCGGATCGCTCCCATTAACCCATGGTACCTGCGAGACCCTACGACTCGTGACAGCCTGGTTAAGGCTATGGACCAATACTTCCTGGATAACGAGGGGTCGGTGTCTTCTGCAATGTCCCTGTGGGAAGCCTTTAAAACCGTGATCCGCGGACACGCCCTTTCCCAGATAGTGGTGGCTAAGAGGGTCAAGAGTGAGGCAGTGGTGAGGCTGGAGACTGACATCTTGGGGCTGGAGTCGGCCTTGGAGGCGAATGTTACTCCGGACGGGCTCCATGCCCTCAGCCTGAAACAGTTTGAATATAGGTCCCTGGTCACTGACGCGGCCAAAACTATGTATAGGGAGCAGCAGGGTCGACTGTACGATGCCGGGGACAAGGCGGGAAAGTTGATCGCGTGGCTGGACAGGAAGGAGAGAGTGAATCGTGTGGTCCCGGAGTTGCGTGCTGCGGATGGTGTGTGTGTGACGGAGCCTGACGAGATTGTGGAATGTTTTGCCGACCACCTCCGGGCTGTGTACTCCCCAGTGACTGACAGGGATGAGGACGACTCTCGCCTTCTACTGAGGGATATCGCCGTGCCCTGCCTGTCCGTTGAGGACCGTGAGCGGCTGGACGCCCCCTTGTCGGTGGATGAAATAGCGACCGCGATCCGCTCCCTTCGCTCGGGCAAGGCTATGGGTCCCAACGGTCTGCCCATTGAGCTATATAAATTGCGCCCTGACAAGCTTGCGCCCTTCCTCAGTCGCATGTTCCGTGAGTCTCTGGCGGCGGGTTCCCTCCCGGCCGATCAGCGTTTGGCCACGATAGTCGTTATCCCCAAGGAGGACAAGCCGCGAGATCGCTGTACTTCTTACCGGCCTATTTCACTGCTAAATGCGGAGCCTAAGATCCTGGCGAAAGTCCTTGCTAATCGTCTGTTGAGCGTAGTGTGCGATCTGATTCATCCGGACCAATGCGGATTCATCCCGCATCGTAACACCGCTCTTAACTTGCGGCGTCTTCATGGCGCCCTTGCCAGGGCGGAGCTCCTCTCCGAACCGGCCGTGCTGGTTTCTTTGGATGCCACGATGGCTTTTGACACCATCGAGTGGCCATTCCTCTGGGCTGTCTTGGCTAAATTTGGCTTTGGGGAAGGATTTATTGGCTGGGTGAAGCTTCTGTATACGGGACCCATGGCTCAGGTGGTGGTGAACGGGCGGGTCTCTCGGCCCTTTGCCCTCGGCAGGGGCACGAGGCAGGGATGCCCGTTGTCCCCTTTGCTCTTCGCTCTCGCCCTGGAGCCACTCGCGGCTTGGCTCCGCTGGGAGCCCTCGCTTCGAGGGATCCGGTGGGCCCCGGGCTTTGAAGATCGGGTTTCGCTGTATGCGGACGATATTCTCCTATATCTCACCTCACCGTGGCAGTCGCTCAACGTCCTCTTTGACGTTCTGACTTCCTTTGGGAGTAATTCGGGTCTCACGATCAATTGGTCTAAATCCTGCGTCTATCCGATCTCCGGTGGTCCTCCACTCCTACCGCCTCGGCTTCCGATCCAGGTATCACTGAGCGGCTTTAAGTACCTGGGGATATACGTTTCGCTGGACCCGGTGGCTCGCTATGAGCTGAATCTCCTGCGTCCGCTTCGGCGATTGCGAGAGGATACGGCCCGGTGGTGCAGGCTGCCCCTGTCCCCGCTGGGTCGGGCCGCGCTGTTCAAAATGATGTCCCTTCCCAGGTTCCTCTATGCACTCCAGAATTCCTTCGACGTCATCCCAGTGGCCTACTTTCGGGAGGTAGAGAGCCTGCAGAGGAGACTGGTGTGGGACGGGCGGGCGCGTATTGCTCTTGCTAAGCTTACTCTCCCCTGGTATGACGGGGGCATCGCGCTTCCCGACATTCGCAGGTATTATTGGGCCGCGCAGCTTTCGGCCATCAACCATGCCACGTATGCGCCTGGCCTGAACCCGGCGTATGAGATGGACAAGTTCCTGCTTCCCGGCGGGGACTATAACAGGGCGCTGTACTCCCGCTCGGCTGGCCGGACCCTTACGGGTCCTACTAAGATCGCTGTGCGGACCTGGAGGGCCGCCACTGCGGCCACGGGCTGGGGTGAGCGACTGACATGTGCTACTCCTTTGTTTGCCTCCGATCGCCTGGGGAGCCTCTGGACTACGAAGGGGTTTGACCAGTGGGACACGATTGGTATCAGCAAAGTGGGAGACCTGTGGCATAAGGGCGCGGTTAAGACTTTCGCGGCTCTTCAGGCCGAATATGAGCTTACGGACAGGGAGTTCTTCCGCTATGCCCAGGTTCGACACGCCCTGCTCTCGGTCTTTGGAGAGGGGACCACGATCCCGGTTTCCTCGCCCCTCGAGGACCGCATACTTGACGGACATGTCCCGGACAGCACTATTTCTTTAATTTATAAGAAACTGATTAATCATCGGGCTGACCTCTTGGTGCGCCTTCGGGAGGCTTGGACGGGGGATGGGGTGGAATTGGACGACGAGGACTGGCAGTCTGCACTGTCGTCCCCCAAAGAGGTCGCCATTCCAGCCCGTCTCCGGTTGGTACAGCTTAAGATTCTTCACCGGGTGTATGTGACGGGTCCTCGCTTGGTCTCGATGGGATATTCCGACGATGGGCTCTGTAAGCGGGGTTGTGGGCTCAGTGCCACCTTTCTCCATATCCTGTGGGAGTGCCGCGAGGTGGCGGACTACTGGCGCCGGGTACATACGGTTATGGGACAGGTCACTGGGGTTGTGCTGCTGCCGGAGGTGCGTCGCTGTGTCCTGAATGTGTGGGAGCCCAATGATTATAGCGCGGCTCAGACTCGGTGGGCGGCCCTGGGGAACATGATTGCCAAGAGAGATATAGCGCAGCTTTGGGGTGCCCAGCGGCCGCCCACCGTGTCAGTATGGAAGGAGAATATGGACTGGTGTATGTTCAGGGAGAAGACTGTGTATGTTGCCCGTGGTAAGCCGGGGGCATGGGGCAGAATCTGGGGGCAATGGAATGCTTATCGCGGGGGTATCTGTACGCCCCCCCTGGTGGACACCGATATCGCCATGTCCCCCTGACCCTTGACGGTTCCGGGCACCTTTTGGAATGACTACATATGGACGTTCAGTTCCCTTGGCCCCCCCCCCCCGTCCCCAGCCTCCCGGTACTCCTTCCTTTCGTGTGCTGCTTAATGGTCTGACCTGGAGTTCCCCGGAGGAAGCCTGACCTGCGCCGTTTGTCTTTATGCCTCTCCTTTTGTTTTTCTTTTAGTTTTCTGTGTTTGTTTGATCTAAGTCTCCTGTGCCTCTAGAACTATCCGGACTCACTACGGGGCCGACCCCCGGGAACCGACTGCAGCTTTGATAAATGTATATTTCATTCTGTACTTAGCGGCCGGCCCTGGTGGTTGTAGGCCCGTGCTTGTAATCGAATTATTGTTCAATAAAAACTTTTAAAAACAAAAAAAAAAAAAAAAAAAAAAAAAGAGGTGTGGCCAGAACGGGCAAAACATCCCAATTGTTTGTATTTGTTTGACACTGACCAGTTACAGCTTATTATGTTATTTAATTCGCCCAATGGATACACATGATTATTTAAATCTTAATAGCTCGCACTAAACGTGAACACCCCAAGCAGCATGACGCGTTGAGCTCCTCTCTCAAGACTTTCCAAATATGAACTGGGAGTGACTTTAACTAAACTTATTGGCAGCAAATCGTTAAGCGCAACTTATACAGCTGACCCTGCCTTTCAAGTTTACACACACGTGATATTCTCATGCTCGTACCTTCAGCGAATTAATCTGGGTGAACTCGTCTACCCTCAGCTGTTTTCTGAAGCCCTCAAATGCTCTTCCTCGCGCTACGAATAATTGCATCAATTCAGCTTGCTCACCCGTTATATGTCCTGATCGAAACGCCGTTGACCCTTTACAACAAAACTCTATAAAGTTGCTTGAGGAGTTTTACACTATTGTTGTCAATGTGATGCCGTTATTTTAAACTTCACCATCACTCTGCACGTCACGCCTCTTTCACTTATTGTGTGAGCACCTGAATTCTATTGTTGTGGAAATAAATGTTTCACATGAACTGACTTATGTGCCTATGTACATTATTCATTTTTTTGCTCCTTTAAAATAATTAATCTTCAACTCTCTAACCATAAGTGCTCTCCTTAGGATCACTTTATTATTGGACCTCTTGGCCACACCCAGAGCATTGTTTTTTTACCGCATATTTCACCCCAGGTTCACGTATTGGGGTACCCTTGTTTTTCTTAAAACTAATATGAGTTATTGACATTAAAATACATTCACAAAGTGGGATATGTTTTCAATCACAGAATGTCCCACATACGCTTAAAAGTGGAAACACAAGCTATTTGTCTCTGAGCCATGGCGTTTGTCATCAGCACTTCTCCTCCCTTTTCTTCTACAATAGCAGTTCAAACATAAATAGCAAAATATACTAGTTTGCAAATGTTTTCTATAGAATTATGGCTCTGCCACATTTGATACATAATACATCATCTGCTGCATAATCTGACAATTTTAACTAATAATTTGTTTGTAGCTGAAACGGATCAAAAGTTACAAAAAAAGTGACATGTTGCTGCAAAGTGGACGGCCCTTTGCTAAGGTTGACTGATCACCTCTCTCACTGCTGCATTTGTTTGTTACACTGGTACTAATGAGGCAACATTTTCCCAGAGACTGTTAGCACATGTAAAAATGTCAAAATAATAAAGTATCAGTAAATATATTGCATTACGCTGCAGCCTTCTTTTTCCTGCATCATTTAGTCAACGCTGTGGCATAATTTTGTCCTCCATTGCTGCATAATTCCACTGGCCCCAAAGCAGGCAGCACGTTAAAAGTGCTTGTGCATGAAGCAGAGAGACTGATAATTTTTCAAACTTAGGGGGATATGTACAAGTGAAGTGGCACAGTGAGGGGGTAGCTGTCATGGCTTAACGTCTCACTCTGCCACTTCAGAAACGCAAGGCTGCACCATATATACAACAATATGGTGCAGCCTTGTGTTTCCCCTTGCGCTGGCGCTACACTTAGCAGTGTAGCTCCAATACAAGCACCCTTGCACGATAGTGCAAGGGTGTCTGCGTGCAGGGGAGGATTGTTTATGTGTAGGAAGGTGTTCCTTCCTACACATAAACAATCCTAAAATGCCATTTTGTCACTTTTATGTGTGCTGCTTCATGCAGCAGACATGAAAGTCACAAAATTGCATTTTTGTTACAGATTATTTATGTACAGGAGGGGGACCCTTCCTGTAGATAAAAAAGTCCATGGCATTCTGTGTTTTCCATGTGTGCAGCACACATGGAAAAAGCAAGAACGAGGAGAAATAAATAATTTCTCCTCATTTTGCCAAGTTAAGACCAGGTTTTCCCTGGTCTTAATTTTGGCGCTGCCTCCTATGCAAGCTGCCCTTGTACATAGGTGGCAGCGTCAAAATCAATGGGTGTTGCGGTGGAACTCCCACCGCAACACCCACTGCCCACCCCTTTCACGTTAACCATTGCGTGAAAGGGGGCCTTATTTACAAGGCAGCATTAAGCCACATTAAGTGGCTTAACGCTGCCTTGTAAATAAGGGGAAGCCCCAATTACCACCACAACATCGGAAAAAGTGACGTTGTGGTGGCGATAGGGGCTTGTACATATGCCCCTTAGTCTGGTGTGCATGCAAATCCTGCATTGTCGATCCTGGTAAGTTGTATCTACTACTGCTGAAAGAAGGCCAATGGAGGTACCAATGGGTGAGGCAGACTAGCCTCAAGGGCAGGGCCGGCTTTAGCACTGGTGACGCCCTGTGTAACAATGTTTGTTGGTGCTCCTCAATGACCACCTCTGCCACGGATTCCCTCACAACTACCCTTTAACAGGGCCCCTCGAGTATCCATAACTATACTCTCTCTCACATGCATTTAGTTTGATTTACAGTGCCACTGAAACCAGTGTAGGGTGTCAGAGCACTTTAAATCACACACGTTACGAAGAGACAATCAATCATATGTGTGTAAATCACTGTATAGGAAATGCTACCTAAGACAAGGAACTACAAGATGTAGGAGTCACATGACAACAATACTAGTAGGCAGTATAGTTTAATAGTGTATGGTCTGGAGAAGAACAAACTCAAAATTTAAAACATAATACCATGGTTGGGGGTTCTAATCAGAATTGATTTACATCCAAATGAACCCTTTTTGCAACATTAGGATAATCAAAGACTGGGAGGAAAAACATAACGCTCTAATTTATACCTTGCGGTTTCCATGCAGCTCTTAGATGACAGTTAATAGTTCACTGTTCTCTGCTAGTATTTTAACTTATAAACTGCAAGTAACAAAAGGATCTCTCTGACAAAAGCAGTAACCAACAAACCTATTTACATTGTGTGCACTTTGTGATTTGAATGTTACATGTCCTTTGCAGCAGGCATATTAACCCTCTGTGCTACCTTACCACGAGTCAAAACTTCCACTTGACAAAACTCTGACCTCTCTCTGGAAGTACATTAATCACCGGTGTTAACAATGGCATTTTTATTGTTGGCGAAAATTGCTGGGGACAAGGAAGGAGGCAGCAAGTGCATTGAAAACCATAATGTTCTTGCAAACATGATGGCCCCACCCGAAGTCAGCGCCCGGTGCGATCGCACTGCCCTAGAGCCGCCCTGCTCAAAGGTCCTGTGACCTCAGTGACAGAGTCACTGTTGCTCTAGGGTGTGCTGCTTCATAGGCCTACCCGCAAGACTGAAGGTGAACTTCAGTATGGATTGTGGTCGACAGACCTTCAAGGTTAACCCACACTTGCCACCGCTAGGTTCCATCTGCTGGTGCTAAGACACCTGGGCATCTAAAGTCTTGCGGGCCTTTGTAAGGTCTAGCATGGCAATATGCTCCCTCAGGAGAGTGATCTGGGGTACTGGTCATGAAGGCTGAACCTGGTTTCCAAGTTCCAAATTCGGCAGCTCTGACCATAGAATCACATCCTTAACCCCCCCCCCCCCCCCCCCCCCCCACTGAACACCATACTGCCCCACTGAGAGAAACTCGCAATGCCTTCAACTACATCCCAATTGTGCC
Source organism: Triturus cristatus (assembly GCF_964204655.1). Lineage (NCBI taxonomy): Eukaryota > Metazoa > Chordata > Amphibia > Caudata > Salamandridae > Triturus > Triturus cristatus. Next base: position 954,699,822 of record NC_140583.1, read on the forward strand.
CTGATATAAACACCTTGAAGCGACTCAATTCAAATTACGCACTGGACAAGAGCAAGATGCTGTCTGAAAAAAAAGTAACATCCTGGAAAAAGCACACTCATAGGGCATGCAAAATTAAGTAAAGCCTGTGAAATGTAAGCAGGGACAACATGGTTACCTTAATGTTTTTATATACTCATTATTCAGAAATCAATTCGTGATTTTGTCTGAAAAGTTAAGGACGTGACTACAGGGCCCCGGGGGACCTGTTTTAATGTTCATTGCTTCTCTCCTTACAGAGCGGGAGCAGTCTGGTTTAAAAAGACCACATCCCTGAACACATTGACCAGGAATTGTAGTATCTTCAGGTATGGTGCACTTCCTCACCTGTGGAAAACAATGTTGTTCAAAGAAAGACGAAAAAACGAATGTAGTGCTTCACTGCCAAACTCTATAAAGTGGCGCTAATGTGTTTAGGTGTGAAGAAGAAAACCAATCTGGCCACTTTGTGACAACTTCGTCTTGCTTTATTTATTTTTCAGATTTTTACCCTTTTATTTCTCTCCACCCAGAGGCTTCACTTTGGAATAGAAAAATTTCAGAAAAAAATTACCTTTCCTGGAAAAGTGTTTTTCTTTTTTGGATCCATTTCACAGGGGAACAAATAAACGAGCAGAGGAAAGAGAGGGTGAGAACCGTAGCTTGAAGTCACGGTTTTCAGTAAGTGAGGAGGAGCGAGACAGAAAGAGAGGGAATAAGAGGCAGCTGACAGCGGCTAAGCAGAAGTCGACACTGTCCTTGACTTCTCTGGGCATGAAGGAAAAGCCAGAGTCCTTTTCCTTCTCTGCTCACTCGCCCCGCACGCCGAGCCTTACCTGTAGGCTATTTCAGCCCTCCTGGGACACATGTTTTAAACAAAGAAGTAAGGGTACGGAATCGATTGAATTTAAGAAGTAAGGGCACGCCGTACCCTGCCGATCCCGCCCACTTCGATCACTGAGTATTGTTAATAAAGCGTAACTCGTATCTTCATTGGTGCATGTACTGCAAGAGCCTTGTCAAGAAACCTGAGGCAAATTACACTGTCAACAAGTGTGCCTGGGCCCGGTTCCAATATTTCGAGCCATCTATACTTCTAAATATTCCATGGGCTCCAATGCACTTGTTGAATCTTCTAGCTAGCGTGGGTGAGAGGGAAATAAACTGAGAAAAGATTAAACAATCTAAAAACAAATAGAAACAAGGAAAAGACAACCAAAAGGAAGAGACTTATGAACATACCTCAGACATCCAATGTTGTGAAGGAAGCTTACTTGCTCCTGACAAGGTGTCGAAGCGCTTTGTGCCGGGCAGCACGCTTTAAGGTTTAATGGTTAGTTCAGTGTGATTGATTACTGTTAGTCACTGGGATTAGTCTTGTGCGCTCATAGCAAACCATTCCATGCAGTCCTTTCAGTTTTTTAAATGGTGGGCTAAAGTAATAGTGGTTGGTTGTGATCATTAGTGGGGAAGGGGTGAGATCAAGTATACGTTTGGTTGAACTAGCAATGGATGTGCATATGGCAAAAGCTGAGAAATTGATCTATGGTGGGGAAGTTCCGCCTCCAGTGCGAAGTGCTGCATATTACATAGGGTGAATAATGGATTACATAAGTGTTTGTGACTTAACAAATTGCAGTAGGCTACAAGTGACAAGAAATAGCAATTTCCTGAGAACTGTATGTTTGATTTGAGGAATCCTGAGACACTGAATGAATGGGAATATGTGACCAATGAAAAAAGACATCAGAAAATGCAAACGTGTCAAGTTGGTAAAGCCATAATAATTGTTGGATGTGAGATTGCATTTACACAAAAAATTGGCGTGAGAACGTATTAGAAATTATGGGCATGTTTCCAGTGAGTGCAACTGGCTCAGACAAAAAGAAAAACATTTTAATTGCTAACTAATTACATTCTGTTTTCAGCAATTACTACATTTTGAATACAGCCATATGCATTTAACCTGGAATCCTTGTCTTGCGCAGGTTTGTTAGCTTTGGACGAGTCTTACCAAGGCTCACAGGGGGCCTTGCGAAGACTCAGCTAGTCCTGATTTTGCACATCGACCCACTTAATTTGTTAATTATAGCGTTGACACTGACATAGTTTTTTTAAACAAAAATGTAAAATATAGAGCACAATTGTGTATTTTACAGTACGTTTTGATAAATAATGTTGTTAAACAGCAATAGGTTTAATAAGCAATTCTGAATGGGTACTCCTGACATATTTTAAAACTTGAAAACATTCCCCATTTCTTCCATTACTAAATATTTTCCAGATGCAGTAGTTCCACTCAAACCTCCAGTCGTCTCTTTTGCTTACAGCATCACTATTGACTTCCCCAACAGATCCTTCATTTTAGATCTCCATCTGCAAGGCAATGTATGTGTTTTAAAGATTTTTGCCCAATGCATTATTGGCAATTCAGAGAGAAAATACAAATGACTGCAGTAGCTTAACATGATGCACACAGCAGCGGTGGATAACGTTTGAGACAAGTACTGAAGATGCACATGAAATTACTGACCTTCTTCAGAGATTCAAAAACTGCTTTAAAAAATAGGTTAATTTACCAGAGTCAATAATTAAATCATATGTACTGTAAGTGTAATTACCTTCTCGTAAGTCTTCCTCGCCACATGACTAACGAAGTGAGCTTCAGGTCCACACAAGAACCCTCCAAAGCAAAAATGATAGCCTCCCATGCCTCCCTTCCCTTCCCAATATGGACGACCCAATTCACCCTTGACCTCTATAAGAGGCGGGCCGGCCAACCCTTCAGCCTGTTTTTTGGTTCTGCACAAGATTGTTCTCCAGAGGCGCCGTCAGGTAAGTGGTTCCTGCTGTAGCAGGTTTGTGGGTCTATGGTTGGCGGTCCTGCTCTAGCGCACCCTAGGATCTGGGACCTCACCCCGCCCTGCCTTCCCCCGGTTTCTTAAGGGGTCGGTTAGGCTCTGCCTTAGCGAGCCACGGGTCTACAGGGGGGGCGGCCGGGGTGGCCCGGGGCTCATTACACGCCTCTTTGTTTAGTTTCCCCGGCTGTGTCGGCTTGCTTTCTGCACTGGGTCCGGGGGCGGCTTCTCCCCGAATCTCTAGTTTATTTACACTGGGGGAAGGCGTCCCGCGAACGTCCGGGACTTGGTCTAACATGGTGGAGGCCGGCGATCTATGCATCATGACTGCATCCCCACTCGTTTGCTTGGCACACTGGGGCCTCGCGTTGTTCCGTGCCTACCGCCAGCCCCTCGAGGAATGTGCAGCGGGGGCTGCGGTGCTTTGTGTCTGTTTCCCCTGACGCTTACCGGCTTGGACGAAATCAGTCCTATGTCAGGGCGGGCGCCCTCCGTGGAGTGCGCTCCTCTGGCCTCTCCTGTGGGGATCCTCACAGTTCTGGAAGATGTAGGTCGATTGGCCTCGGGTTTCTGACGGGCGGGGTCGGGGGCGTCTTCCCACGCGACTAGGTGCTGCCGGTCCCGCTGGGCTGTGTCAGCGGTGGTTTTCGCCCGGTTTGGGCTATTTAGTCCAACGCCGACTCGGTGGGGGCTTTCAGTCTCTGCTGTTTTCCCGTGTTGTGCTGTTTTTTGTTCCTGTGTCCCGCTTTCTGTGTCCATGGAGCAGGGGGGATGCCCTGGTGGGGGCTGGTTCAGGCTTCCAGGCTCCTGCTGAGGCTCTGTCCGTCCAGTCCATCCAGGACATGATCCAAGCTGCGGTATTGGCTGCCTTGGCCCAGCGTGATGGGGGGCAGGGTCTTATTTCCCCTAAGCGGCCTCGCATGGACCCCCCTCCAGTGTCTGATGTGGAGGGGGAGGAGGAGGACCTCCGTGGGCGCTATGTTCAGGGTCAGGAACTCCGTGATGTACTCCAGCAAATCAAGGAGAACTTGGCTTTTCCGGCTCCAGCGGCGGAGGAGCTCTCGGAAGACTTCTTCTTGCAGTACCAGCTCAAAGAACCCGAGTCACTTCCTCTGCATTCCTCCGTCAGGAAGGTGATCGAGGGTGAATAGCTGGAGGTGGAGAAACATGCCTTCCGAGGAACCTGGCCAAACGTTACACCATACAGGACTTTGCCAAGGATGTCCCTCCATCAGTGAAAGTGGACTCTCTTATGGCGGAGCTGGCCTCGCAGGGCTCCATCATTTCCGAGGACGCCTCACCTTCGGACCTGGTTGACAGGCGGGTGGAGGCCACAGCCAAGCGTGCCTACTCGGTGGCCAATTTTTCCATCCGGGCCTCTGCCTACATTTCGTACACTGTGCAGTCCTTGTTGAAAGACTTTCAGTCCTTGGCGGAGCTGCTGGACCAGGGGTCTGATGTGGTGCCGACCCTGGTGCTCATGGAGCAGCAGACTCCACTGCTGTCAGACATTTCATTCAACACATTGCAAGCATTCACCCTTTATCATCCATCATCATTCTTTAGCTCACTCCGCCACCCCAGTTCAGACATGGCCATATGCAAATCAGTCTGACCCTGTGCCTCACGGGAACAGTCCAGCCCGAACTGTCAAGCCATGTCTTCCCTGGATCGGAAACAAGCATACTTGGGGTGAGTGCTTGCAATGTTCAACACTCCGTCCATCATCCCCTTTGGTTTTGCTTTGTTCGCCCTAAGTTGGCAGGATATGCCCAGACGTGGGTCCCTTGCTCACTTTGCCACTGGATTCAAGCTAGCCCGGCTGATGACGGCTGATTAGCCAGAAACCGGTCCCAGGATGCTTGTTTCCGGTCCAGGGAAGACATGGCTTGGCAGTTCGGACTGGACTGTTCCCATGAGGCACAGGGTCAGACTGATTTGCATATGGCCATGTCTGAACTGGGGTGGCGAGTGAGCTAAAGAATGATGATGGATTAAACCAAGATCAGCTGACTGGGGGTGAGTGCTTGCAATGTTCAACACTCCGTCCATCATCCCCTTTGGTTTTACTTTGTTCGCCCCAAATTGGCAAGGTATGCCCAGACGTGGGTCCCTCGCTTACTTTGCCACTGAATTCAAGCTAGCCTGGCTGATGACAGCTGATTAGCCAGAAACCGGTCCCAGGATGCTTGTTTCCGGTCCAGGGAAGACATGGCTTGGCAGTTCGGGCTGGACTGTTCCCATGAGGCACAGGGTCAGACTGATTTGCATATGGCCATGTCTGAACTGGGGTGGCGGAGTGAGCTAAAGAATGATGATGGATTAAACCCAGATCAGTTGACTGGGGATGAGTGCTTGCAATGTTCAACACTCCGTCCATCATCCCCTTTGGTTTTGCGATATTTAGTGTTAGCAACTGATGCACGATGAAAATAAATCTATGGAAAAGAAAGCAAGTAGTCTGTATTTACTTAAACGTCGAAGTATGTTAAAATTAAGCCAAATTGAGCACCTAATAGAAACTCTAAGGGCTCCTTGCTGCGTACCTGAATAGTATCGTGGCGCTGGACCTCAAATTCTGTATTCTCTCGTCAAAGTCTACGCTCACTTGTAAAATTCGGCATCAGTTTATTCAGCCGGTAGCGCGATTGAAATACAGCTGTGGTTTAGAGCGCGAAAGAGGATTATGTTGTGGCTGATGCTAAACGTATCTAGCAAGCGGGGGCCATCTTATCGTGGTGAAGTATTGCTAGTACAGAGTATATCTGGAATGTAAGAAGCCAATTGGTGCCATTATATGAAAAGTATAAAAATTGTAAGGCCTTCGTCACCATAGATCAGCCTATATTTGAATGCTTTGGTCTTTAAAAAGAAAACAAAGATTTTTCAATAGATATAGATCATGAATTAGTATAAGTTGCTATAGAGGTTAATCAATCCGACGCCACGATTAATAGAGCAAAGGGTACACATATGGTATATCATCATTCTCATATTACTCCATAGCGAATGCTACCAATTAGATTTATACTGAATTATATTCAATTTTTTTACATTATAAATTCCAGAAGTATAATATGAGAATTAGAATAATATGTTTTAGATATAACATGCCAGCAAATGTCAAGTAGTATTGTGATTCAATATCATTATAACATTTCTTGTTAATTTCCTTGATGTTAACGATGTAAATAATGACAAATAAGGTAGTAACATACATAGTGACGACTAGTAGCATAATCTTATAACATTAAATATTGTTTTCCTTGATATTAAAGATGTAAATGATAACAAATACAATATTGATTCTATTCATAGAACGATAACTTGTATACTAGCACATCAATATTTACAAATTAAAGCATTCATTTTTGACAAAGGTAAAGAAAGTGGGAATCAATCTAAATAAGATAGTTTTTAGGCCAGATGTCTTAAAATGTCAGTTCCTGCTATGGCTCTATAATTGCAGATTTGAATATTTGATTGATCACCTATTAACATACATGTAACTAGTGTTTTCGGAAAACTGATTAACATGTCGTGTTAGTACATGCAAGCCAATGTGTGCCATTCTGTAGCTGAATTTAAACCTCTGTTTATACAATCAGTCCGGCAGATTAATCTGCTTTATTTTAATGTAAGTATCTGGTCTACATTACATTGTCTTTTAGTCGGTTTTACAACATCGATGACCCATCAACACATGTCTCTTTCTGAATGACCAAGGCGTAAGTAGTGTTCAACTAAGGGTGCACTCCCAATGCGGCATCGAATGCGCGATGGGTGATGTAAAATCCGTTTCTTTACTGCTTGTATCGTTTTTCCAACGTAGTGAAGTCCACATGGGCACTGGATGCAATAAACTACATTGGACGTATTGCAGTTCTAAAAGGTCTTGAATGTAATATGCACACCATTGATGGTACATGTCTTGATTTATTGAGTAGTGTTACAGGCCAAGCACATATTGCATTTATGGCAGCCTACAAGTGGCGCCAGTTGTCTCATGTTATCAACTGTGTTAGTCTCCATGTCCTCATAGGCGTGAACTAACCGCTCTTGTAGATTGGTGCCCCTTTTAAAGGAGAACATCGGTTTATTTACGAATTCTGGAAAGCCTTTAAGTAATGTCCAATGTTTTTTATACATTTTTTGATGGAGTTGGTGTGGGTACCAAAAGTGGATACACATACTAAATGTGGTTCTTTGGGGCATTCTTTTACTGTCAATAGTCCCTCACGGTTGTTATACCAAGCACGTTTCATCGACCTCCTTAGTAGTCTATATGGATAGCCGCGTGCCAGAAGTTTTTCTTTCAGTTTTTTTCTTCTAAAAAATAGTCTTCCTTAAATGTGCAGTATTCAACCGATTGCAAAAAGCCTGTAATTGGACTTCAGTACCACACCAAATCAAAAAGACGTTGTCGATATATCTCAGCCAACGAATTATATTTGCAAAGTCAGGGTTGGATATGTCAAAAATGTTTGCATTTTTGAAGGCTGAGACATAAATATTTGCTATGTCAGGGGCATAGACTGCCCCCATAGCTACGCCTTTCAACGGCTGGTTTTCACACAAAGAGATACGTATGCACTCTATAATAAAGGCAGTTGGAACTTCATGGGGCCTTGGTCTTGTGTCCAAGAGGTTCTCTAGGATCTGAAGGATCTATTGTTGAGGGATGTTAGTATACAAGCTCCCAATATCCATTGAGACAAGGATTTCATTTGTTGGATCAAACTCATGATTTTCAATTAAGTTAATGACAGCCATAGTGTCCCTGATGTAAGAGGATTGATTGACTGCAAAAAGTCGTATGAAGACATCCGCATATTTTGCTAGGGGCTTAAGGATTGAATTACACCCTGATGCAATAGGGCGACCAGGTGGTTGGAAAGGATCTTTATGAACTTTCGGAAACATATAAATTGCCGGTACTGTTGGTGCTTTATTGATTAAAAATGCTGCCTCTTTTTCATTCAACCAACCACCATCAAACCTTGTTTACTTAAGTTGGATATTTCACTAGCCAGTCTGGTAGTGGGGTTGTTGCTTAATCTTTTATAGTGTTCAGGAACAGACAGTTGTTTTATCATACCTTGTCTGTATGCATCCTTTTCCCAGAGCACTATCCCACCACCTTTATCAGCCGGCTTTATCAAGGCATTGCGAAGGGATTGGAGATTTTGTAATGCACTTTGTTTCTCTTTGGAAAAGTTGAATTTGAAATGCATTTTTCCTTTGAATAAATTGTCTATTTCTGTTAGTGTAGCATTTTCGAAGGTTACAAGCTCTTTTGCTATCATAGCATTTGTAGGATAGAATGTTGAAGGATTTCTGAGGTCAGTTATTCCTCTAGGTGGTATGGAATTATTGGTGGCAATTTTTTTTTTAACCTAACAGAGTGGAAAAATTTATAAAGCTCCAGTTTTGTCTGAAACAGGTCATTTTTGTACGTCGGTACAAACGATAAACCAGCTGAGAGTACAGCTGTCTCTTTCTCTGATAGAATATGAGTGGAGAGATTAAAAATGGGGATGGTCTGAGGTGGATCTACCACTCATAGTATTGATTCCTTGTTTGACGAACCCCTGGGGTGTATTGGTTTCGAAACCATCCTCGTTTCGCTGCTCTCTGTCTGCGAGGTGGAACGGATCCCCTCCTTTCCTGACCTAAAAAAACCTGGTGAGATGTAGATGGTTGTTGTTCGTATTGGCGATAGGGGGTATCAAGGGATTGATCGCTACCCCTATCGGAATTAGTGTTGGAGAATGTGGCCCTCTTCCTGATCGGTGGATTGGCTCCTTGAGGGATATAGACATCTTTATTTAAATAAGGATATGTCTTCTCCTTGCTATATCTCTTGATGTCTTTATGCAGTTTATCTGTCTTTTTATGTGCGTTAAATTCTTCGAATTCCTTGATTGTTTGATATACTTTATCCAAAAGGATTTTGCTATTGGTGATAGTTGAGCCACTTGTTATCTTTTTTTCTAGAGTCTCTATCTCGTTGGTGAGGATCTTAATGTGTTTGAGTGCAGTTTCTATACTCAGCACCTTCCATGTGTGTGAGCACTTGTTTGCTGAAAAACTGAAGCCTACTTTATTATTATATTATATTATTTATTTATTTTATTTATTTAAGAAGTTTTTTTATAGCGCTGGCCAGACCCTAGGGTATCGGAGCGCTTTACAGCGGGAAACATTGCATAGATTCAACAAGACAAACAGTAGAGTGACAGAATAATAGTGCAAGACAGTCTGAGTCATTGTAGTCCTTCGGAGCCTTGGCGTAGGAGCAGAGCGCAGTGTCAGCTCGCTGCTCCGTATCGGAGCGCTTTACAGCGGGAAACATTGCATAGAATCAACAACACAAAACAGTAGAGTGTCAGAATAACAGTGCAAGACGGACTGAGTCTTTGTAGTCCTTCGGGGCCTTGGCGTTGGAGCAGAGCGCAGTGTCGGCTCGCTGCTCCGATTGATCCTATCCATTCCCTAGGGAACGGTTGAGGAACAAGATTTTGAGTTGGCTTTTGAATTTTGCAAAGGAGGGAATGGTTCTGATGTGAGGTGGAATAGAGTTCCAGATTTTTGGAGCGCTACCGGCGAAGGACCGATCTGCAGTTTTTTGTTTTCGAGTTTTTGGTGGGATGAGAAGAAGTGAGTTTGAGCTTCTGAGATTCCTAGCCTGACTGGCTTTTTTGAGTTTTTTTGCCAGATATTTGGGTTTGCCGGTGTGTAGTGCTTTATGAGTGAGGCAGGCTGTTCAGAAGCTAATCCGCATTTCGACCGGAAGCCACTTAAGTACCCAGAGTGCAGGAGAAATATGGTCAAATTTCTTGATACCGGTGATCATTCTGGCTGCCGCATGCAACGTCGTTTTGAGGGGAGCCAGGTGCGATTTTGGAATTCCAGATAGGACTGCGTTCCCATAGTCCAGTCTTGACAGTAACAGAGTTTGGGTGGCCTGTTTGAGATCGGTGGGAGGTATGAGGGGTTTTATTTTGTTCAGTAGTCGGAGGTTAAGGAAAGCACTCTTGGCCGAATTTTTGATATGTCTGGTCATGTTCAGTTTCGGGTCTAGAGTGATGCCTAGTGATTTGACAGAATCTGCAAGAGTGAGATTTCCTTTGAGCGCATCGACAGCCTTTAGCCATTCGGCAATTTGGGGGTTTTCTTCCTTATTCGAGATGAGGAGTGTCTCAGTTTTGTCCGGGTTTAGTTTAAGGTGGTTGCAAGATAGCCAGTGTTGAACATCGCTCAGTACGTCATTGAGTCTTTGAATGTCTTTGAGGGAGGTAGTTTCCAAATATATCTGAGTATCATCAGCGTAGAGATGGAAGCGGACGTTGGCTTTTTTGAGTAGTTTAGCGAGAGGCTCCATGTAGATGTTGAAGAGTTGTGGGGATAGCACTGAGCCTTGCGGGACACCCTTGTTGACTTGGTGGAGGTCGGAAGTGAAGTTTTTGATTTTAATGTTTTGCGTGCGGTTGTGCAGGAAGGAGGAGAACCATTGGAGGACCACTTCACCAAGGCCGGCTCTTTCTTGGAGAGCCCTAAGGAGCAGATTGTGATCTACCGTGTCAAATGCTGCCGAGAGGTCAAGGAGTATGAGGAGGCAGCATTGGTCAGAGTCAAGTGATCTGTGGATATCGTCAATGATGTTGAGGATCGCGGTTTCTGTGCTACAGCCTTTTCTGAAGCCTGATTGGTGGGAGTCCAGTAGGTTGATGTTGTTCAGGTGTTGGGTGAGTTGTTGGAGCACGCATCTTTCTAGGGTTTTGGACAGAAGAGGGAGATTCGAAACTGGTCTGAAGTTATTCAGTTCCGTAGTGTCAAGGCCGGTTTTTTCAGCAGAGGTGTGACTTGTCCCATTTTAAGGCAGTCTGGAACGACTCCATTTTTTAAGGAACTGTTTATGATTGTGCACCAAAGAGGGGCTAGGGTGTGCTTCAGTTTTTTGGTCAATAGGGGAGGAATGGGGTCTAGGTCATGTGCTGATGGTTTGGAGGAGGAGATCAGCGTGACAATCTCGGATTCTTGTATGAGGCGGAAGCTGAGCCAGGAATTGGCGGGGGTATTGGGAGAGAAGTCGAGCGACCCGGACGTGATGCTTCTTGAAGGGTGTGTATTGGGGGTGTCGAGTGTAAGTTCGATCTTATTGATTTTATCCCTGAAGAAGTTGGCGAAGTTGTTGCAGAGTTCTTTGGACGCCTGTATAGAGGAGTTCACGGGATTGGAGGTTTGTTTCCTGATGATGCTATAGAGCTCTTTAGGTCTATTTTTTGCGCTGTCGAGCGCTGAGCGGAAAAAGCTGGACTTCTTGTTTTTTATGTGGTTGTTGTACTTCCTGCGGGCTGTTTTGAGTTGTTCGCGGAGGATGGAGGTAGGGTTATTCCTCCAGCTTCTTTCTTTGGCTCTTAGTTTTCTCCTTTCAGAATTCAGGTCAGAGTTGAACCATGACCTGGATGGGATTGCTCTGCTTTTTTTCAGTTTTAGGGGAGCAAGCTGATCAAGCATGGTCACTAGCTTTGCGTTGTAACGATCGGTGAGTTCAGCTGTGGAGAGGAGGTCATTGGTTTGGGGAAGAAGCGAGTTTATCCTGTCTTCAAGGATTTCCATGGGAATCTGAGAGAAGTTTCTAATCCATTTGGAAGGGGCTTGCCTAGGCGGTTGGGAGACAGTTTGTTGGTTGATGTGGAATAGGATCATGTGGTGGTCCGACCAGTCCACGGGGAGTATGTGGTTGATTGTAATTGCGTTTCGTTGATTATTCAGGTACTTGAATCTACGTTACCATATATATTTGTATACAGCTTGCACTGAATTAAAAACCAGTACTTAACTGATCTCCTTTTAACTCAAATTCAGTGTACCATATAGACTATTATTTTTTATTTCTGAGGAGACTACATTGAGTAAAGGTGCTCTATATGCTATATCTTTTTAAGGTAAAAGTGCTCACATGTAGATTTTGTTTCAAGCTTGTTGAGTCATTAATAATCGTGTTTAAAATATAAGCCTTTACACCTCAGGTAAAGCAATTTCTTCCCTTTCCCTTTGAGGTCTAATTTTTTACTTTATGTGTCTAAAGTCACATTGTGATATAACCTGCTCCAATAGGATAGATTAATGTTGGCTAAACTTGTGACAGAACCAATATTTAAGTCCAATAATCATTGACTCCATGTAAACAGGCATGAAGCTCAGTTGTGGTCAATATTGACTATTTATACAATGCAGTAATGACAGCACTGCATATCTGGGGCTAATGTGTATATATACTTTCGAAAATTACAGTATCTTCATATCTTAACTGACATCATAATTTCCATTGATCCAGAACTGGTTTTAATTCTTCAAACAGGTTTTGTGATTCAACAAATACTTGATTTTCGAGACAAAAAAGATAATCTCTATTCGTATAAATTTTTGAGTACGTGCCAATATTTCACTTTACTCTCATTTTTTTCTGGATTTCTGTTTTCCTTCACCACTCCTTTTCAGGTATGCGTGACAGATTAATATCACACTGACTATTGTTTTAGTTCCGTTCGTAACTTTACTTCAATTAATATCACTGTTCCATCTCATTCTTTCACACGGGTGATATACGTTATTAATAATAATTAATATTGAACTGGAAACACGGTAATTAAAATTCTTTCTGTGTTCAATTATGGATCAACCATTGCAAACTCCTACAGTCCTGAAGATGGTCAAATAGACGACAGCCCATCGACCGAAACATCGACAACCACACTTATTTTCTGTATAATGTCAATATAGGCACTATCTATTTGTTTTATTTGTGGGTCTGCCTTATCTTAAACTGTGAAAAAAGTGTACACAATTGTTACTGAGAAGAACAAGAAACAACAATGCATGTATGTGACTTCCTGTTACATTGTGTGTTCAATGCTTCAGTACTTCTGAGTATGTTTTAATTACGATAAAGTCTTTTTTCCACTATACACCCGTGTTTTTGATATATGTTTTTTGATATATGATTTTTTGGTAAATTCTTTTCACATTTGACATATGCTGATGTTTGTATATCTTTAGAAAACGAAATTATACGAGTTGTTTATGTACAGACAATTATTCTAAAAGAAATTAATTTATTAGCATATCATAAAAGCTTGTTCCAAGTTAAAAAGCAAAAATAATTTAAATTATTTACATAAGCAAATCCCTTGTTGGCACGCTTACCTTCTTATCTTGTATTACCCAAGCCATCAAGGGTTGATTGGGTTACCCATTATATTTCATATTAACATCTAAATCAGGGCCTTAATTTAATGTTAGTCAGATTTTTAAAAATGCTATTGCTCAGAATGTGTAGAAACAAGTAGAGATTCTATATTTCTTGCAATGACCTATATGTGGACATAAATACAGATGTTGCCATAAATATCTTCTTTCTGCTGATAACTCTGATGACCCTTCATTTTCGAAAAAAGATCAGAAAAAGGAAATCCATTTCTCCTTTTCGTTGTTTAAAGTGCAGCTTTATTTATGCTCTGTGAGCTGCTTTTCACATAGGCTGCTGGCAGCAGATGCCAGGACTTCACAACTCAACTGTGATAAGTTCTTAGACTTAAGTAGCTATGTCAATTGATGTCACAAATCAACTACAAGAAAGTAGAGATTGGCTTTTATATTAGCATTGCAGGCTTCTGTGCGTTATAAAGAAGCATTGGCAAAGATAGTAGGTCTGGCGTTGGCTGCCTGACTTCTGGCTTTGAAAATGATTGTTTTTTTGTTCCTATTTTTTTATTTTTATGTATGAATGGCATTTAAGTCTTTCTTACGGTCCTTCTGTGGATTCTATGTCATAGAAAGCATGGGAGAGCTTTAACGAAGGCTCCCTTGCCACCCAACCTTCTTTTGACATAGAAACAAAAAGTTGACGGTATTGAAGGCTTAGGAGCCAGAATTATAGCCTGTTTTTCATTTCTATGAAACGAAAACAAAACTGCCCCAGCTGCACATACAGGAAGCGACTGGGTTCGAAGGGCGGGAAAGAGGAACAAGGAGCACAGATGGAAAGAGATAGGGGTTGGAGAAGAAACAAGAGTGTGGCAAGCTGGGAGGAATGAGGAACGCACATGGGAAGGAGGGGTAGAATGGGACAGAGAAGAAAAACAGAAAAGAAACAGCGACAAACATGAGAGGGAACCATCTGGAGCGGACAGGGTATAGTTATAACATAGACCCTCATGCAGTACTCAAGTGGCGGTGGAAGCAAATACCCACGAGTATGAGGTGAGAAATGAATACTTGACTGAGTAGAGCCAAAATAGTATTGGACAAACTCTCAAGCAAATGGCTGAAAAGGTTGCTTGAAAAATGATAATGGTAAAAATGGTCAACCCAAATCCAACACTGTATATATTGTAAGCAATGGATCTCTTTGACAGCAATGCTGTCAAAACCTGGACCTAAAAAATACGCCAACACATGTCACAGTAGACCATAACAGAATAAAACACCAACAAAACGCAACACAACAAGAGTACAACAATATAATAATAAAAGAACCAAGCACCACAAGAAAAAAAAAGACAACAGCACCACAATACAATATTGTTTTTTGCTTAGGTTGTTTTTTTTCCTGTTTTTTTTTAATGTATTTCCTAAGGAGGGTGCAGTATGGCAGGCTTGGGTGATAAAAAAATATAGTGCAAAGATGTAGGAGAAAAAAGAAAAGGCAGTTTGCGAAGACAGATGGCACACATAATTGATACACATTTGTACATACATTGTTTTTGCAGGTGTTAGCACAATAAAGCAAGTCCTGCTGGCTTTGCTAATCCTTGTTATTTAACCATGAATCTTTTCTTGCTTATACCAGGGAACAGATAAAGTCCAATATCCAGTGACCTGTCTACTGCAAATGGATCTAGTGGAGATACTTTTTAGACGCTGAATTGGAATTTCAATCAGTTGGTTGCGACCTACAGACAGTAGCCTAGGCTGAGAAGCAGGGTCAGTGCTGCGAGACAGGATGATAGTAGGTGACACTGCTGCAAGGAGGTGGTGTCCACCAGGTCTTTAAGTGGGATGTAAAAACTGTGTGTGGGGGCGGGGATACAGAGGGGCGTGGCCAATACCATTAAGGGTGTTTGTTTAAAACACTAATCGAAAAATCTGTGTTTAGCATAGTGTGCCGCCCCACTGGTATTTTGCTGCTTCTGTCATTGCATCCAGATATATAATATAACAAGTGACATTACACCTACAGCAAGCCAAAACTATTGGTTTTGTCAATGGTTGTTAGCTGCATAAGCAATGACTATGACTTCGTTGAATATAATATGACAATCCTTCAGTTCTGAAAAAAGAAATTTCACCGGGAGGGTGACGGCAAAAATGGAGTGCCCGATAGGGACCCGTCTGGGCACCTGCTTTTATAGGTCTCGCCTGATCCAGCGCATGCGCTGGCCTGGCCGAGACATTTAGTAGCTGCTTTGAAAAGTGCTACCAAAGCGGCCACCAGCTTACTGTCACGCGCACAAGCGCGCGCGCTGCTGCGCACGTATCCCTAGCGTGTTTTAGCGCGTCATCACGATCACTTTCGCTTTCAGAGTGATCGCGATGATTTTTGCTTTTACAGCCGCGCGGCGTTACTTTTAATGCCGCGTGGCCAATGCTTGCTTACCATGTATGTAGCGCGTTGGACATACCCAGCCATCTCTTAGCGCCAACCTTTGGCCCTTTTATTCCAGTATTCAACGATACTCCTTACATCCTGCTTTGACGAAGGACGGTCATATTTGAGCCAAAACACCTCATATTCGAAATTCTCGCCACCTTGTTGTTGCGTTGACATAGCAGACGGACACACTATGTCCGCTTCAATTTCTTTATTCTCCTTATCTTCTCTCTTTCTCTCTCGTACCCCTCGATTTCCTTTTCTCCCTACTCCTCCCGCCCCTTGTACCTCGCATGGCGACACTACACTTGTCACCAGCTGTCAATTGGGCAACGGTCGTAAAAGTATTGATTGGGCCCTGGTGAGATGTCCCAAATTTGAATGGACATGTGAAAACTTTGCTGGTGGTGCTGGACTAGGGTGGTATATCTACTTGTGAACGGTATGCAATCTGATGCTTGTAAGATCGGACAATGCGGTAAATTTCACTGTAAAATGACATTTCCTGATTCGATTAATGCTTACATACGACCCTCTCTGTATACAAATAGCCTTGTTCTACTGCCCCTTATGCTCACACACTGCCCCTCGACCTGTCCCCTATGCTCACTCACTGCCCTCTCCGCTCCTGGCGCTTGTCCTCGTGCACGGCTCCCTCGGCACCCGACTGCTTACCTTCAAACACTGCCCCTTCTACTCGCACACAGTCCCCTCTGTTGCCAGTGCCGTCAGGTCATGCAAAACCCTCTCTGTTCCCTGCCCTCTTTGCATGCTCACTGTCCTCTCTGCTCCTTCACCCTTCCAACAAATTGCACCCTTTCTTCTCTGCTCCCTGCACCTTCTCCTCAAACATTGTACTCTCTGCTAATTGCCCCACCTGCTTACACACTGCCCTCTCTGCACCCTGCCACCTGTGTGTGTGCACTGCCCTCTCTGCACCCTGTCACCTGTGTCTCCACTGCCGTCTCTGCATCCTGCCACCTGAGTGTGTGCACTGGCATATCTGCACCCTACCACCTCTGTGTGTACACTGCCCTCTCTGCACCCTGCCACCTGGGTGTGTCCACTGCCCTCTCTGCACCCTACCACCTGGGTGTGTTTGCGCCCCTCTCTGCACCCTGCCACCTCTGTGAGTTAACTGCCCTCTCTGCACCCTGCCACCTCTGTGTGTCCACTGCCCTCTCTGCACCCTGCCACCTGGGTGTGTCCACTGCCCTCTCTGTACCCTGCCACCTGTGTGTCCACTGCCTTCTCTGCACCCTGCCACCTGTGTGTGTGCACTGCCCTCTCTGTACCCTGCCTCCTCAATGTGTCCGCTGCCCTCTCTGTACCCTACCACCTGGGTGTGTCCACTGCCCTCTCTGTACCCTGCCACCTGGGTGTGTCCACTGCCCTCTCTACACCCTGCCACCTGGGTGTGTCCACTGCCTTCTCTGCACCCTGCCACCTCTGTGTGTGCACTGTCCTCTCTGCACCCTGCCACCTCTGTGTGTCCACTGCCCTCTCTGCACCCTGCCACCTGGGTGTGTCCACTGCCCTCTCTGCACCCTGCCACCTGCGTGTCCACTGCCTTCTCTACACCCTGCCACCTGAGTGTGTGCACTGCCATCTCTGCACCCTGCCACCTGTGTGTGCACTGCACTCTCTGTACCCTGCCTCCTCTATGTGTCCACTGCCCTCTCTGTACCCTGCCACCTGGATGTGTCCACTGCCCTCTCTACACCCTGCCACCTGGGTGTTTCCACTGCCCTCTCTGCACCCTGCCACCTCTGTGTGTCCACTGCCCTCTCTGCACCCTGCCACCTGGGTGTGTCCACTGCCCTCTCGGCACCCTGCCACCTGTGTGTCTACTGCCTTCTCTGCACCCTGCCACCTGTGTGTGCGCACTACCTTCTCTGCACCCTGCCACCTCTGTGTGTCCACTGCCCTCTCTGCACCCTGCCTCCTGGGTGTGACCACTGCCCTCTCTGCACCCTGCCACCTGGGTGTGCCCACTGCCCTCTCTGCACCCTGCTACCTCTGTGTGTCCACTGCCCTCTCTGCACCCTGCTAGGTGGGTGTGTCCACTGCCCTCTCTGAACCCTGACACCTCTGTGTGTCCACTGCCCTCTCTGCACCCTGACACCTGAGTGTGTGCACTGCCCTCTCTGCACCCTGCCACCTCTGTGTGTCCACTGCCCTCTCTGCACTCTGCCACCTGTGTGTGTGCACTGCCCTCTCTGCACCCTGCCACCTGTGTATGCACTGCCCTCTCTGCACCCTGCCACCTGTGTATGTCCACTGCCCTCTGCACCCTGCCACCTATGTATGTCCACTGGCCTCTCAGATCTGTGTCCCTTCTGCTAGCACAGTGCCCTTTTTAGGAAACGTTAACCATGCAGAGACACACTGCATGCACGGAACACGTCTGGGGATGGCAGTGGTGGCTCCTCCGCAATGGCGGAGGAGCTTCGCCTTACTGGGAATGAAATAAAAAACAATAATAATTCTAATTTTATTGCCGTTTTATTGTTAACTGGCAGGCCATGCTTCTGAGTGTGGGACGCGGCCAGACAATCTTCTCGACCCTAGTTAGGGACTGGGAGCTCTGGCTAAACACTTATAGGGTCCCAAAGGCGAGACCTATTGGATATGCCAATGGTTGTTAGAACTGCTGGGGCTCAGCGCCGGCGCGACCCGGCTCACTTAAAGCCCTGGTCTCAACTCACGTCACACAATCCGGCAGAACATTCTACAGTCGCAGCTGGGCACAGAGGAATGCGCACAGTTGGTCCTCACGCCAAGTGAGGCGGGGGCGAATGAATAAACCTAAGAGTGGGGCCCCTCACGGGACTAGCATCCATTGCTCAAAGTATGCGACAGCTCATGATGTGGAATTGCCCCATCAGCCCTAAATCTAGAAACTGCAGTATAAACCTCCTCGTGTACCTTAAAGACACACCGCGTCATAGACCTCCCAATAGAAAGCACTGAGACGTGTTTGATTGCGGGGGGTCAGCAATCCACAATACCCTCTTAAATCCGCTACGTCTGTATTCGTGAGTCTGCGTCCTTAAAGCCACCCCTTACTTACGGGATCCCATCTGACTCTACCGCCCCAAAATACTGTTCGCTTTTTGGAGATTTTGCAGAAATATGTGCTTGCTCTAACGCATGCTAAACATTAACTGTAATTTCTCTTCAATACTGTGCAATACACTGGCTAAAATAATTATCCTATCTTCAAGAACTAGCCGTCTCCCCCTCCCAGTATTTCACATTTTAAAACTGCCTCTCAAGAGAAGAGACGTGCAAGTCCGTTTGAAAGCTTTAATTGGGAGTATGAACAGGCTGTGGATGGGGTAGTCTTCAGGGGTGACTCAGGAGGATATGAAACATCTGCTGATTAAGAGACTACGTTTGTTATTACTTATATTAATTTGCGTTCGATCGTGTGACGCAGTAGTTGGCTGCATGATACAGCGGCTGTGAGAATTCCCCGCCCCTCCCCTCCACAGTGACCACTGCCTTCCCACAGGCCACAGTCTAGACGCACTGTCACTGGTTCAGCGCCCAGAGGCCGACAAGCTTCCTGCGCGCTTCCTGGAATTAGCGTGATTGGTTTAGTCTGTGTTAAATAGGCCTTCTCGAGTCTGGCTACTTAAAGGTAGATGTTGGAAAGTGTTTTAAATAGATTACCTCCACGTGCTGCTTATTTCGTAAAATAATAAGTGCTTGGCCCAAGGGTTTGCTTAGAAGTCCATGACAGGTTGTCCCCTGTGCCAAGTAACAAAGCTCCCTATTCTCGCTTTAGCTTGATCCACCACTAAACCCTTCCTCCCCTTTGTATCAAGTTTGCAGGTTCTTTTTCATCACTCCTTTCTACATCTGCCACTGTTGTCCGTTTTCCTCTTCTTCCTCCTGTCATTCTTATGTATTTTTCTTTCTCTTGCTATGTATGGGTCCAAGCGGGATGTGAAAAAATAAGAGACGGTTTCCGAAAATGAGTGCTGGTGGGCCCCACCTGCAACCACCGGCTCAAATTAAGCACTACCTACGCAGGGCACTGTGGGTAATCATTTGCAGTCCACTCATGGCAAGGACATTTTTTTAATTGTTAACATGTGAAAAGAAGCTAGATGGTCATGCTTTTGGGTTAATTGCCTCAACTGCCCAATTATCACAAAAGATTATATAAAAAATGTATATTTAAAAGATTCATGGGCAAAAAGCAATGTTGTTACTGAAAATAAATATATGCATATGGTTTTAACTCATTTGAGAGAAATAGGTACAAATGGAGAACACCAGCTGACGACCCTGAGCTCCTGAAACTCTATCTTGATGAATTTCAAAAACAAGGAAAACCCTATTTCGTGATAATTTTAAAGAAATCCGACAAACTCTTGCCGAAAAGGGAATACAGGCGTCACCAGTAAGCAGGAAAGGAATAATAAGCATTTGCAATGCAATAGGTCTCGCATTACTGATAGTTTGAGCTATTGGCATTGCAAATAATAATGCATCGCCAATAGCTCAAACTTTCAGTAGTGCGAGACCTATTGAATTGCAAATGCTTGTTTTGAAATTGGAATTGATATTTTGTGCCAGCGGACAATGATTTTGTGGCCGTGAATGCGCATGCTTTTGCTTAAACTAAACCTTGCAAGTTCTACTAATTGCTAATGCGAAAGATTATTATTTTAAATGGGATTAGTGTAGTAATAAGTGGTATACAGTGAATTCATTTATTCTCGTATTCTAACATGTTTTTCTGTGACTTTATTATTAGTTTGTATTTGGGCCTCAGATAGTGACTGGAATCCCTACCCCACCTGATCAGTGCGCAAGTGCACTAAATCCTGTCCGGTACCATGATGACATTGTTAAAACCTAGCCAAGGACAAGCTGGGAAGTAATCTCACTTAACCCATCGACCCGGACAAGAGCAACAATTTTAACAAAGTGTATAAATTGTATTGATCATAATATGAATGCGGGTGGGAATAAAGCTTTGGGAAAGTAAAATAAGGGGTGGAAATATAGAACAATAAACCTTATGAAATTATTACATTTAATATGGTGTGATGAACTCACCTCCTTGTCCTGTCCAATCAGAATAGGGGAAAACACGATTTTGAAACATTTGGGGGTGGTACACGAACACAGAATAGTATAATTGAGGTACGTTAGTTAGAGACATTGTTAATCTGCATTAGGTCAGACCCGTCATTCCGGTCTGATTCTGACCCGACACGTATGCTGCCACAGATGCTGTCCGAGACGCTGTCTCAGACCCCACAGATGCCAGAGACCCTGCTCGAGAGACCGACATACTGATCGCTAAT